>NC_133458.1:61670176-61978926 GCF_048565385.1 Saimiri boliviensis
TGCATACTCTATAAGGTTTCATAAAGTAAAAGAGGAACTTCTAGACATTGTTTTCAATGTATTTTTCTTTCAGTCCTAAGCAAAATAAAACCTCAGTTAATCACTTTTTCTCTGAAAACTGCATTTTAAATTTTCATTAAATTTATTTACCATAAGAAAGAGGAGACCATATATAATTGCAAGCCTTCAGAAGATAAACAACTTTTAAAAAGTAGTTTCTGAGACAATTTTTTTGTCTTTGATCTTGGTATTATCTCACTCTCAGAGTACTCAAAATGCTTTTTAAAATATAATTGAGGGCTGGGCGCGGTGGCTCAAGCCTGTAATCCCAGCACTTTGGGAGGCCGAGGTGGGTGGATCACGAGGTCAAGAGATCGAGACTATCCTGGTCAACGTGGTGAAACCCCGTCTCTACTAAAAATACAAAAAATTAACGGGGCATGGTGGTGCGTGCCTGTAATCCCAGCTACTCAGGAGGCAGAGGCAGGAGAATTGCCTGAACCCAGGAGGCGGAGGTTGCGGTGAGCCAAGATCGCGCCATTGCACTCCAGCCTGGGTAACAAGAGCGAAACTCCATCTCAAAATATATATATACATATATATATATATGAAAGGCTATCTTATTAAATGAACTGTCTTGACCATTGCTATTATTTTAAAAATCCTCCAATAACTATTTTAGTTCAATAAAATTATTAAAAATTTCTCCATATTCAATAAGAGCATTTATGGATGTAGGGTTTCTACACCACTGGATCTTATCTACAAAAATGGTCACATCTCTAATAACTATTTTTTATAAAATTATTATTGCTAAGCTCCAAAATTTACCTATACTGTTTGTTAACAAGTGTCTCACTTTAATATGAGTGTATCTTTAAGTGTCTTTGATGAAAAACCAAAGAAAACGAATAAAATTTCACAGTCTTATTTTATCTTAGCGGCATTCCAAATGACACACTGGAAATGATTAGACATAAAAAATCCCTTCCAATAATAGAACTTTGCATATTTTGCATGTTTTGCATTTCCCCCTCTACTTTACTAACATGTCTGATCCAATTTATTTCCAATCCCTTGCTTCTCTTTTTCCTGTTCTTCATTCTTCATTCTGTCTCAACTACCCACTTTGCCAGCCTTTCCCTTACTTTTCATTCCATCTTTTTGAACCTATTTTTAAATGTAAGAAAGCTCCAATGTACCTCTGCTTTTCAAACTAAAAGAAAAAAAAAAAAACCCTTCTTAACTGTTTTAAATAAAACTCAGTTTTATTTTGCCTTGAATGACAAAACTCTCACACTCTTTCCTTCTGCAGTTCATTTAATGACATCCCATTAGAATGGATACTTTGTGCCTTGCCAATCCCTTACTACCTTCAGAGAAATGTGCCAAATAGCTTTGATTATATCTACATTTCTGCATCTTAATCAGTACTCTCCTTTGCACATTGTTCACTTCTTCAATTCTCTTGAGTCACATTTTTGCTATCATGACATTTCTCTGTGTCTCATTCAGCCATTGTTCACTCAGCTTTTTAGAGGCTTTCCAGAATCACATGCCTCTGTTTATGACCAGCCATTTCAATAATGGCATTGCTAAAACACTTATTATTACCTTAACTAATTTTACCGATATCCACACTTGGGATTATCTCTGCAACAGATTTCTGCGTTGTTGATTTGTAGCTGCACTTTGGATTCAATGCATATACATGGGATCAATCTTTTAAGGATACTCAAAGTTTGCAGTTTATTAAATTACCAAAGTGTGTCACGTAACTTTTATATTCTACAATTATTCCTCACCCTCACTAAAATAGCCAACATATCTCATTTCCTATATTGTAGAGCTTGAGATAATCCAATACTAGGTGTTTTTATTTCCTCAATATTCTTCTATTTTTACTTATTAAAATTAAATCTCCTATTAATGGGCTGAATCCTCCCTGCTCATTTACTTTGATTTTTAATTTGTTAATGTCCCTACATCTGCCTTGGTCTTTAGATGTCCTCTCTTTCTGGGCTGTTTGCTCACTTTCTGAATGTATGCTTAGTTCATCCCTGCATTAGAATGCCTAGTTTTCAAACCTTCTACTTCCTCAAGTAATCATTAAACCACTCTCCTTCCTCTCCATGTCAAAGAACACAATGGGGGTTATTTCTACCTGCTTCTTCCATATTTTACTCCCATTTGGCTTTGCTTTCATTCCCAGTTGCCAAACCAGCAAACTTAACAAGATCACCAACTTCCCTTTAATAGTGGGCTTCACTCCCAGTCATTGAACACTTTGAGCTCGGTTTCTGTAATATTTTATACTTTCTCTTCTTTGAGGAATGCGTTTTCTTCGGTATATAGATGTTGTTTTTTTAAACAATCTTTTCTAATTCTCTCAGTGTGACTATTTATGACTATACTTTAACTTCTGAGGTACCAGTGCAGAACATGTAGGTTTGTTATAAAGGTATACACGTACCATGGTGGTTTGCTGCATCTATCACCCCATCATCTACATTAGGTATTTCTCTTATTTATTTATTTATTTATTTATTTTATTTTTTTATTGCATTTTAGGTTTTGGGGTACATGTGATGAACATGCAAGATTGTTGCATAGGTACACACTTGGCAGTGTGGTTTGCTGCCTTCCGTCCCCTCACCTGTATCTGTCATTTCTCCCCATGCTATCTCTTCCCACCTCCCCACCCCCCCGCCCCTCCCCCATTTCCCCCCAACGGACCCCAGTGTGTAGTGCTCCCCTCCCTGTGTCCATGTGTTCTCATTGTTCAACACCCGCCTATGAGTGAGAATATATGGTGTTTGATTTTCTGCTCTTATGTCAGTTTGCTGAGAATGATGGTTTCCAGGTTCATCCATGTCCCTACAAAAGACGTGAACTCATCGTTTTTGATGGCTGCGTAATATTCCATGGTGTATATGTATCACATTTTCCCTATCCAGTCTATCATCGTTGGGCATTTGGGTTGGTTCCAGGTCTTTGCTATTGTAAACAGTGCTGCAATGAACATTTGTGTGCACGTGTCCTTGTAGTAGAATGATTTATAATCCTTTGGATATATACCCAGTAATGGGATTGCTGGGTCAAATGGGATTTCTATTTTTAGGTCCTATTCAAAAATGGGCGAAGGATATGAACAGATACTTTACAAAAGAAGACATACAGGAGGCCAACAAACATATGAAAAAATGCTCATCATCACTGGTCATCAGAGAAATGCAAATCAAAACCACATTGAGATACCATCTCACACCAATTAGAATGGCGATCATTAAAAAATCTGGAAACAACAGATGCTGGAGAGGATGTGGAGAAATAGGAACACTTTTACACTGTTGGTGGGAATGTAAATTAATTCAACCATTGTGGAAGACAGTGTGGCGATTCCTCAAGGTATTTCTCTTAATGCTATCCCTCTCCCTGTCCCTCACCCCACTGCTACCCCTTGTTTTTATTTTTCATTTGTGTCTTCACAGGTCTCTTCCTTTCTCTGTCTTAAATGTGGACAGTTTCAGGATTCTATCCTTGGCTTTTTGTTCTTTTCTATCCAATCCTTTTACTATGCTGCAACATCTACTTTATTGTCTATATCCATCTTGATATGTTGTGATTATTGATAAATCAACATCCACAGTGACAAATTATCATTAAGTTTCCTTAAGTGTATACTGCATTTTTAATTTTTTAAAACTACTGTATGTTTTTTAGAAAGCATCCAAGTGTTGAGATCTCTAAATCATCATTGAATTATTCCAACGCTTCTCATTAAAATGAGGTATGAAGTCTCCTAAAATCAACCTTTACTGGGGTTTCTTATAAAACAAGAAAACGTGTTAAAATTTTACTATGGGCATGTTTCCATATTTTGTTTTATACAAACTTCCTTCAAGTCAGTTAGAGGCATTCACATTGGCTAAGGGAAAAGTGGTATTGTTTTAGGCTGACTGAAAAGCGAAAAAACCTTTTTTTTTTTCCTTAAAAAATAAGTTTCTCATTGTTCAACACCCGCCTATGAGTGAGAACATGTGGTGTTTGATTTTCTGCTCTTGTGTTAGTTTGCTGAGAATGATGGTTTCCAGGTTCATTCATGTCCCTATAAAGGACACGAACACATGGACACAGGGAGGGGAGCACTACACACTGGGGTCTGTTGGGGGGAAATGGGGAAGGTGGGGAGAGATAGCATGGGGAGAAATGCCAGACATAGGTGAAGGGGAGGAAGGCAGCAAATCACTCTGCCATGTGTGTACCTATGCAACAATCTTGCATGTTCTTCACATGTACCCCCAAACCTAAAATGCAATAAAAAAAGAAAAAATTATTTAAAAAAATAAGGTTTCTGCATATCAAAAGGAATGTTAGAAGAAAGTAGAAAATACAGTTTATGTAAAAACTATCAAATTAGAATGAAAAGGAAAAGATTCATCCACTCTATTTAATGAACTAGGAAATAAGTGGATGATTACCAGACTTGGAACAGAAAAGAAAAGATATGGGAATATGATCTGGATGCAGGAATCCTGGTTACAAAAAAAAATGAGTGAATTTGGCATTGGGAGGGGGAGTGAGTTGGCCTCAGAAATTGACCCTCAGACTATCACTGCTAGGGAATCACATGAAAGCTAGGCCAATACTTTCCTGTGCCATTATGACATTATGCATTATATCATTGATTGTTAGCTTTGTAAGACTAATTGTTGCGGAGTGTGAGCTCGGGATTGAAAGTCATCTGAAAATCACCATTACATCATCCAGCAGAACAACTACTGACTCTGGAACACTTGGCTAACCCTCATCTAAATTGTCCTGTTTTTCTAATAACTCAGGACATTTTTAAGACCCTCTAACAAATGACTGGTAGACTTTCACTAAAAAAGGTCGTGGTCGTGTAGAAAGCAAAGCTTGGTGGGATGATATCCTTCTGCATATGGAGAGTGATAAAAGCATCATTAACTTGTGAATCTTGTGTAACTAATTTTCATTGTAGACAAATAGCATCTCTAAACTAGAAGCAATTATTTCTTTTTCTCTTTTATTGTTGTATCATTTTTTCAGAAGATCCCTGGATTGCTACGAGAAAGAGGCTTGTCCTGAAATATTGATGGTAGAAATATTTACTAGCTAAGATTGTACAGGTGAAGGTTAGAGGCTCTCTTAAAACCAAACTAGATAAATGTGAAACTGGTCTAAAAAGTGAAATCTATTGAAATAAACAAGCAAGCAAACTAGCTCTCCTGGGAATATCTGCTGTCCTATGCTGTACCAACTAAATTGTAGTTCTAATGCAACTTCATCCAGTTATATGCTTGGCCATTAACCCTTTATGAGTCCCTATTTCTGAATGGAGAGGGAAGGACATAAAAAATCACACTTGTCTCTACCCCCTAGCAACATCACACAATCCTCTTTAAATCCTCTTCATTCCATGAGAAGGCAAAGAAAATCTACATTTTCTATTTAAACTTGACAGAAAATGTAAATTTTTCTCTTTAGCTAGTAGGTATTCCTACCATTAAACTTTCTATTATGTTTAATGGTAGACCTCTGCTCAGTGTCAAAAATATTTTCTGACCAAGGAATAAATATGATTTCATCATGAGAACAATTATTTTGAGGAAATAATTTTTCCTATTACTGAGAAAAATGTGTTGATGTTATTAAAAAAAAAAAAACTCTTCAATGCCAGTTGAAATGGTTTTGAACAATGGCTAGCGCAAATGAAAAAAATGTTACTTGAATGGAAAGTAAATTTAAGAAACAGAGTACACTGATGGAATGCTGGAATGGCTCCACCTTTGAGAATATTAGTACCCTTAAATGAAACTGGTATCCAGTGATCAAGTTGGAATGTGGAAGCAGGCTTGAGTAAGTTTCCATGTACAGAATTAGAGAGTAATACTGCCTTCCTTCTAAATCCTTACCAGAAGGCAAAGAAAGTCTGCACATATGTGATCAGACTAGATAATCCCACAAGAAAGCACAGACAGAAGGTAAGTAGATAGATAAGTGCTCTGGAACTCAGTTTAGTCTGGCCTTCACATTATGTTTACCTCGACAACAAGTATCCCTGAGGAACTCCTACCCTCCCGTACTCTGTTGTTATTAATAGTGATGTCGAAAGTGAATAAAGATGCTGTTTGTAATCATCTTGGATGTGGAGATCAGCTGGTTTTACTAGTTTTATCTGATTGCTGATGTTGAGGAAGATATATCAATACAAGCAAGAATAAAGACAGTAATAGAAGCTGCTCCTACAAAACAACATGCCAGTACTTCAAAAATATTGTCGTCGTGAAAGACAAAGAAGGGTTTCGGAGCTCTTCCAGATTAAAGGAGACAGAAATGCCATGACAACTCATAGCAACATAAGGACCTGAACTGGACCCAGATCAGGGGAAAATGACATTAATGATGTTATCAGGGTATCTGTCTAAAAACTGAATGAAGAAAGCGTATTAGATAATATAATTTCATCAATGTTCAATTCCCGTAGTTTGATAATGTTAGAGAATGTGCTTTAAGATTACAAACTGAAGTTTTTAGTGGTAAACAGGAATGCAGTCTATAATGATTGTCATTAGTGTTTCCAGAAAAAAAACAAAAAAAAGTTTCCCCTGAAGCTCTTCAGGCTTTTGGAAACAGAGTGGGTGAGCTTCCTAAGAGATCCCCAGAAAGGCTACCTGCCAAAATGAATGATAACTAATTGTTATCTGTTTTATTTGTAGTGCCCTGGGTAACACTTGAAGATTGTGAGAAAGAGATCAGAACTGGATGCACCTTCAGTAAACTGCTGGAAAAAGGTAAAGAGATAAAAGACCCTAACCTTCCCCAGAGAAACCAAAGTAGTTTTGTATCATACTGTCCACTAGAATATTTTTCCTCATGTCTTCTGGGGCCAGATTAAAGGCAGCTGTGAAGCAGAGCCGCTGGAGATAAGTAAGAGATTCAGAGGTCAATGGTCCTATTGCCAATGACTACTGTACTGGAGTTGCTCACAAGCAAGTATCTGAGCCATCTCCACTGGCAGTTGCTTGAGAGCCGAACCTACAGAGCTTTTAAGCTCAGAAAAACTCAATAAAAGCTCCAAAAATTTTATGAAAGGATTATGAAGTGAAAACTTTTTACTCCCAATCTTGCATAGAGAGAAAAAGATATCCGGTGTAAAATTAGTTTTCAAAAGAATAATGATGAAAGCAAATAATAGGCATGTTAAAGGAACTCAAGCAATTTTTGACAGTTCTAAGAAATTAATGAGGAAAATAGTATTATTTACTTTAATTATTCCATTTAGGATTTATGGTTTGGCAAAACAGCTGAAAAATAAGGGAAAGGAGGAAAAGTACTTTTGCATCACTGCCCAGGTTACTATCAGATACTTCTGAGCACAGGCTCCCTCACCCAGGGCTGCCTAGCAGCCCTCAGAGTTTCAGATAAACAGATTCCTAAGGAATTTCTCAGCTGCTTGGGAGTGAGCTGTTTGCACTTGAGCTGACACAGGTGTGTATGTCATGAACCCCAACAAGATCTTCAGACAGAGAAGCCATATATAAATGCCCAAGCATTGCTCAGTAGTACCTCTGGGCATAATAAGGAAGAGAATAATAGTGTTGGTGTATGGTATTATTTTCCTTTTCCAGAAAAATTTCCTGCCTGAGATTATCACAACTCTGCTACTATTAGAAAAAAAATACACACACACACACACACACACACACACACACACACACACACACATATACACATATATATATTTCTATACACATTATTTCTCTTCCAAATTTTCTTATAATGGTATGTTCTGAATGTGTAAAAACAATTTTGTCTAACAGAATTTGAGTGTCTTAGCAAGTATGTTGGGGCAAGAATTTATAAGTCAAACATGCTCTTTTCTTATTCACCACTATATTAAAAATCTAATGTTTCAAAAAAAGATCTAGAATATTGATTAGTGGACATTAAAAAACAGATCATTAGTTTGCTGATTTCACCATATAACTAAGGCTTATCAACTAAATGACTATTTCTCTGAGGGAAAAGGAAACTAATGTTTAAAGGGGTGTATGTTCAAGGGTATCATTTTTCTTTTTTCTTGATATCTGAACAGAACTCAGCTAAAGATATGGAGCTAACTGAAAGGGTAAAATGTACAATATGGATGAAGGGTAAAGCAACTGACATTCACAAAAATGTTTTAGAAGAAATAGAGGTTATGATTTTTAAGCATAAGTGGAGGAATTATCCTAGAATAATGTGTGTGTCAGAAGATGAAAATGGTCACTATGTAGGTACAATTTGATGCCAAATACCTGTTTTCTCTCTAAGTAGGAAGGGAATACCACTGCAGGTTTGGGTGAAGCCAGCCTTAGGAGCACGGCAGGTTGGAGCTGAGGGGAATGAGAGAGATGTCTGGCATTTGCTTCATAGAAACATCCTAATTTCTTGAATCTTTAAACTTAAAAATAACAATTTATCTTTATTAAAAATGTCTCAGTTTATGAAGTTAACTCTGTACAACTAAAATTTTGTAAGACCCCCTTTGAGACCTCATGCCATTCTACTTTATTTATCCCCAATTTTCATATGTAACTTCAGACATCCCAGTAGTTACATATAAGGCAGTTACACATTGGAACCTCTAACTGGCTTGCAGATACCAAATGAGTTACCATGAGTAGAATTATGACTACTTCAAGCTGTTTCCTAGTGACACTACCTACAACCCAAGAACTCCTTTTTGTAGGTTATTATATTTATCAAAACATTTGCATTTGTTGGCTAGGTGATTTAATATTTTAATTTTTTAATGATTTGTTCTGAATTTTTATAAAATGAGTGGTATTCAGAAAAATAAAAATAGTGCCACTAGTTTTAAAAATAGTCTCACAAACTTAATATAATAAAGTGAAACAGAAATAATAAAACCGATATTTGGTTTTTTAAATAGGGAACCTTTACCTATCAATTGCATTCTAATTTGAATTAAGCCAGACAATATATCAATTTTGAGTAAAGTACACAAACTAAAGAACAGGCCTAAGATACTACTAGAGCTAAAGAAGTGAAAAAATGTGTGTAAAGGAAGAGGGAGTGTTAATAAATTTTAATTTTTATGTAATTATGTATTCACATGCATTTGAAATAGTACTGAGATTTGTTGTATTTTTTCCCTAGTTTATTCAATAACTTTTTGCAGTAATATACTACATAATCAAACCAAGAAATTGACATTGGTGAAATTCATTGGCATTATTCAGCAGTTTTCATGCACTCATAATTAAGGGATTGAATAATTCTTTTTTAAGTTAATAAGCTATTTTAAAGCAGTTTTAGGTTCACAGCCGTATTTAGCAGAACATACATGTAGAATTCCCTATTTCTAAACATCATAACCTTCTTCGCTATCAACATCCTAAACCATAGTCATAAATTTGTTACAATCAATGAAACTACACTGAAAAATCATTGTCAAAGCCATAGTTTATGTCAGGATTTACTTGAGGTGGTGTATATTCTATGGATTTAGATCAATGTTATAATGACTCTTATTCACCATTTTAGTATCATACAGAATAGTTTCCTTGCCCTAAACATTTTCTGTGATCTGCATACTCATACTTTCCTGTCTGCTAACCTGTGGCAACCATTAATATTATTATCTCCATAGTTTTGCTTTTTCAAGAATGTGATATAGTTGAAATCATGCAGTATTTGGCCTTTTAAGATTGGTTTCTTTCATTTAGTAAAAGACTTTTAAGTTTCTTCATATCTCTTCATGGTTTGATAGCTCATTTCTTTTTAGTGCAGAAAAATATTCCATTACCTGATATATCACAGTTTTTTTGTTTGTTTGTTTGTTTTTCTATTCACCCTACTGAAGGCCTTCTTGCTTGCATCAAACTTTTGGCAACTGAGGATAACGCTCCCATAATAAACATCCGTGTAATCGCTTTTGAGTGAACATAAGTTTTCAGTTCATTTGGGTAAACACTAAGGAATGCAATGACTGGATCTTACATTTGGTTTTGTAAGAAACCACCATCATGGATTCCAAGGTAGCTGCACCATTTTTCATTCTCATCCACAATGAATGAGAGTTTCTGTTGCCATCTTCACCACCGTTTGGTGTTGTCAGTGTTTTGGATTTTGGCCATTCTAAAATGTGTGTAATGGAACATCAGTGCTGTTTTAATTTGAAATCTCTAATTACATATAATGTTGAACATCTTTTCCTATGCTTGCCATCTGTACATTTTTTGATAATGTATCTGTATTCAGGTATTTTGCACATTTTTTATCCATTTTTTTGTTTTCTTATTGTTGAATTTTAAGAGTTCTTTGTATAATTTAGATAACTTCCTTTAGCAGATGTACCTTATGCAAATATTTTCTTTCAGTCTATGGTAAAGTATAGCTTATCAATTCTTTCTTTTATGTATAGTGTGTTTAGTATCATAGCTAAAATGTTATTGCCATACCCAATGTCATCTATAAATTTTTCCCGTTTTATTTTCTAGAGGTTTTATAGTTTTCATTTTACATATAGATCTATGACCCACTTAAAATTAATTCTTATGAAGGGTATAAAATCTGCATGTAGATTCATTTTATTGCACGGGAATGTCTAGTTATTCCATCATCATTTGTTGCAAAGATTGTCTTTACCCCTGGATTGCCTTTGCTTCTTTGTCAAAAATCAATGGTCTATAATTATTATGTCAATTTCTAGGCTCTCTATTCTATTCTATCAATCTGTCCCTTCTTTCTCCAATACCACACTGATTACTAGACCCCAAGTAGTGTCAATTCTCCTACTTTGCATTTCTCTTTCATTGTTAATTTGGCTATTTTGGGTTTTTTGGTTTCCCACATAGACTTTAGATTTAGGTTGTCAATATCCACAAACTAACTTTCTGAGATATTGTTTGGGATTGCATTTAATCCGCAGATCAAGTTGGGAAAAACTGGCATCCTTACAATATTGAGTCTTCTTGCTCATGAATATAGAATTTCTCTTCATTTATTTTGTCCTTTTGTTTCATCAGTTTTATAGTTTTTCTTATATGGATCTTGTATATAGTTGGTTAGATTTATACCTCATTATTTTATTTTGGGCAGTGCTAATGGAAACAGTGCTTTTTTTTTTTTTCTTTTTTGAGACAAAGTTTGCCTGCTGTTGCCCAGGCTGGAATGCAATGCCACAATTCACTCACTGCAACCTGTGCCTCCCAGGTTCAAGCAATTCTCCTGCCTCAGCCTCCCGAGTAACTGGGATTACAGGCATGCACCACCACACCCAGTTAATTTTGTGTTTTTAATAGAGACAAGGGTTCTTCACGTTCATCAGGCTGGTCTCAAACTCTCAAACTTAGGTGATCCTCCTGCCTCAGCCTCCCGAAGTGCTGGGATTACAAACATTAGCCATTGCACCTGGCCTCGTAATAGTACTGTGTTTTAAAAAACTTTAAATTTTTAAAATTTTATTATTTTTAAAAGTGTTCTTAAAATCATTGCATTCTCATTGCCATCAGGATAAAATCAACACATCTTATTAAGTTTTATCATTTCTGTAATTTTATTCCAGTGCTTCTCAAACTTTAAAGTGCATTAGGAATCACTTGGGGATCTTTTGAAATGCATACAAATTTTGTATATGTTATAGTTTAAATGTGTCTCCTCCCAAATTCATGTTGAAATTTAATCCCCATAGTGGCAGTACTAAGAGTAAGGCCTCTTGGGAAGTGATTTAGTTGTAATGCCTCCACCCTTGTAAATGGATTAGTGCCTTCTAAAAGCTAAGGAACTAGCTTAGACCTATTTTTATTCCTTTTCCACTGCCACTTGACAACACAGGGGGCCTCATCTTGAAGCAGAGAGCAGCCTTTAACTGATGCCAGACCTGCTGGTGCCTTGCTTTTGGATCCCCCCAGCTTCCAGAATGATGAGAAATTCATTTCTGTTGTTTATAATTATCCAGTCTGTGGCATATTGTTATAGCAGCACAAATTGACTGGAACAGTAAGTCTGCAGAGATACCTGAGATTCAACATTTCTATGAGCTCCCAGGTGATACTGACTGCTTCTGAAGCCTCAATTTTTGCTTCACAGTCACCTAAGGAAAATCATGTTAAAACTGTATGTACAGACATTAACATTCAGTTGGTAGTTTTTTCACAAGTTCATTGAATGGTTTGAGCCAGCTGTAGTTGATAACTACTACCTGTTTCACTTTTTGCTACTTTTAACTTACAGGGTTCATGCTGGTGTTGTATCTTTAATTTCAGATTCCACTTTCTCGTTACTGTTAAAAAGGAAAGCAACTGTCTTTTGTATATTAACTTTGTATTCTGTAGCCATGCTGTAATTATTTATTAGTTTCAGAAGTTATTTTCTGGATTCTTTTTAAATTTCTACATAATCACATCTTCTACAAAGATGGTTTTATTCCTTTTTTCCTGTTAGTTATAACATTAATTTCTTTTTCTTATCCTATTTAATTAGCTAAGACTTCCAAAACAATATTGAAAAGCTGTGATGGGAGGGGACATCCTTGTCTTTTTCTTGGTCTTAGGAAAAATGCTTCAAGTTTCTAACAAAGCATGACATTCACTACAGGTTTTTTGCCGACGATCTTATTCAAGTTGTGGAAGTCTCCTTCTATTCCTAGTTTTCTGAAGGTGAGTGTTAGATTTTTATCAAGTGTGTTTTTTCATTGATTGATACGATCATATGATTTTTTTTCTTTTTAGATTGTTGATGTGATGAATTATGTTAATTGATTTTCCAGTGTTGAATCCGCCTTGCATAGCTAACATAAATCTCATTTGGCTGTAGTGTATTATTCTTTGTATATATTACTGGATTTGATTTGCTAAGATTTTGTTGGGGATTTCTGTATTTATGTCATGATAGACATTGATCTGTAGTTTTCTTTTCTTATAATTTCTTCTTTTGGTTTTAATATTAGATTGATGGTTACCTCATAGAATGAGTTTGGAAGTATTTCCTTTACTTATAATTTCCAGATAAGACTGCAAAGAATTGGCATAATCTCCTCCTTAAATATTCGGTAGAATTCACTGGTGAATATATTTGGGCCTGGTGTTTTCTCTCTTTAAAAGTTAATTATTGGTTCAATTTTTTAAAAACATATAAAACAATTTATATTATCTATTTGTTCTTATGTGAACTTTGGCAGATAATTATGTCTTTCAAGGAATTGATTCATTTCATCCAGCCTAAGAATGGCCATAATCAAAATATCAAAAAATAACTGATGTTGATGTGGATGCAGTGAAAAGGGAACACATCTACACTGCTGCTGGAAACGTGAACTAGTACAACCACTATGGAAAACAGTGTTGAGTTTCCTTAAAGAACCGCAAGTAGAACTACCATTTGATCCAGCAGTCCTACTACTGGGTATCTACCCAGAGGAAAAGAAGTCATTATACGAAAAAGATACTTTCACAATCCTGATTATAGTAGCACAATTCACAATTGCAAAAATGTGGAACCAACTCAAATGTCCATCAATCAATGAATGAATAAAGAAATTCATTTATATGTCAATGAATATTATATATGCAAATATATTTACATATATTTGTAAATATATATATTACATATATATATATATTACATATATATATATATATATATATATATATATATATATATATATAAAATGGAATACTACTCAGCCATAAAAGAATAAATGGCATTCACAGAAACTTGGATGGGATTGGAGACTTGTTCTAAGTGAAGAAGCTCAGGAATGGAGAACCAAACATCATTATGTTATCACTCATAAGTGGGAGCTAAGCTATGAGAATGATACAGTGGACTTTGGAGAAACTGGGGAGAGGGTAGGAACATTGTGAGAGATAAAAGACTACCAATTGGGTTCAGTATAGAATGTGTGGGTGATGGGTGCACCAAAATCTCACAAATCACCACAAGATAACTTACTCATGTAACCAAATACCAACTATTCCCCGCAAACCTATGTAAATATAAATAAATAAACAAACTACAATGAGATATCATCTCTCCCATTAAAAAGGGCTTTTATCCAAAAATAAGGCAATAACAAATGTCAGCCAGGATGTGGAGAAAAGGGAACCATTTTATACTGTTGGTGGGAATGTAAATTAATACAACCAGTATGGAGAAGTTTGGAGGTTTCCAAAAACTGAAAATAGAGATACCATAAAAAAAAAAATCAATGTTATATTTCTTTTTTGCCTAATTCAACAAGCAAGTAATCCAGTTTATTGACCTTCTTAAAGAACCAGCCTTTGGTTTTGTTGATTTTCTGTATTGATTCCCTGTGCATTCTGGGAATTATGCATTTTCATAAATTTCTAATTTTATTATTTATTTTATGCTTATATTGTATTTAATTTGCTATTCTTTTTGTAGCTTCCTGGGTGGACACATAGATTAATAATTTTACATTTTTTCTAATATATTTATTAAATGCTATAAATTTTATTGTCAGTATTGCTTTTACTGCATTTCACAAATTTTGCTAAGTTGTATTTTCATTTTCACTTGCTTCTATACATTTTTAAATGTCTCTGAGATATTTTCCATTCACTTATATGCTCTGTGTGCTATAGAAAGTTATATGATTTAATCTCCAAGTATTTTGAGATTTTCTGACTATCTTTCTGTTTTTTGTCTCTAGTTTAATTTCATTGTGGCCTTACAGCAGATGTTGTTGTTTAATGCTACGGTTGAGTTAAAACTCTGTTCCTACTGATTTACTGCTTACTGATTCTACTTCAGGTACAGGAGTGTCATGGTCTCCAACAATAATATTGGATTTAGCTACTTCTCCTTACGGCTATACCAGTTTTTGCCTCACATATTTTGATGAAGCTCTGTTGTTCGGTGCATACACATTAAGGACTGCTATGTCTTCTTAGATTATTGACTGAATTACCATCATGTAGTGCTATCTGTGACAAATTTTCTTTCCCTGAAGTTTTTTTTAATGTTTTTTACTTCTAGTGTGGCTTGTAATTTTGTCATCAAACAGGGACATGATGAAGTAGAAAAAAAGAACTGTTGTATGTGCTTTAGTAATGTAGTAGTAAGATTTGTGGGGAGGTCTCAGTTTTATGGCTAAGTCTTGGCTTTTGTTGAGCCTGTGACTCTGGACTAATGTCACCAGTTCTGTTTCAGTCTCCAACACCACCAAGTGAGGTGAGATAGAGGGGGGTCTTGAGTTGGTTATTTCCTTTCTCCTGAATCAGTTAGTCTCCACCTCAGCAGGTTAGGTTCTAGTAAAATAATTTATCCTGAAGGCAAGTCTTGTTAAGGGGGACAGAATGTCATGGCAGATTTCAAAATGGTTTGCTTTTCTTTACCCCTGCTGGAATCACAAACCATTTTTTCTCTGTTATTCTCTGTGAGGTACTGTAAGAGCTCCTGGAAGTAAAGGTCACAAAAGTGCACAGCTCCCCATGACTGGAGTTTTTCTCTCTCATATTTGCTCACTCTAATTCTCCAGAAACTTGTCAATTCAAGTACAGGTTTTTCTATCCCCAATCTTGTTCATGTAGAGGTGTCTGTTTGTGGTTTTCTGCTCTGTAAGTTGTGACTCTTGTATTTGCCTGTCTCAAATTTTTGGTGCAGCAGTTTGCCCTATGACTTCATTTCTTTGACAAACCTAAAAAGAGTTGCTGATTTTTAGTTTGTTCAACTTTTTACTCATTGTTAAGATGGAGTAGCAATTTCTACTTTCCTTTATCTGCTAGACCAGAGCCCAGAAATGTATGCTTTATTTTTTAATTACAAAAAATGGAAATCTTCAAGTGTAATGTGAAGTCTATGGAAAATTTTAAATATTTGACTTGTTCTTTTTAGGAATTCATTATGTTGGAAAGTATAAGAATGGCTTTATACTGGATCCAAGTTGGCCGAATAGGAACAGCTGCAGAGTGCAGTTCCCAGCAAGAGCAATGCAGAGGATGAGTGCCCACCTCATTTGCAAACAAATTTTCACTGCCCACAGATCAGGAGATGCCCAGGCTGAAAAGCACCATGAGTTTTCAGCATGGCAGTTTCAGCCAGTGCTGGCTTGGTGCACAGAAACTCACACAAATCTGGGTGGCTGTTTCAACTGGCACCTGTAATGCCTGGTATAAAGAGCCACCCATTTAACTGAAAGGGAGGGTGCAGTGACAGGGAGCCAGGTGATCTGGTTTGGCGGGTACCACCCCCACAAAACAAGCAATCTGAAATGCTCTGGATTGAGTTTCCCAGCAAGTGCAGCTGGACCCAGGACAGTGCAGCTCAGTGGGGGGAAAGGTGACCATCACTATGGAGGCAGTTCACACAGTTCACAAAGCAGGAGGGCAGAGCCTGTGGCAGCTCAGCAACACCTCTGCTGGCAGGCTGTGAGTAGACACTCTGTGTGGGGCAGGACATCTATGAAAAAAAGGCAGCAGCATGACAGGAACTTATAAATAAAGCTGACCTTCCTAGGACAGAGCACCTGGGAAAAGAGGTGATTGAGTCCCACTGCTGCAGACTTAAAGGTACCTGCCCAGCATCTCTGCATGGAACAATGGAACTCCCAGCACAGCACTTGAGCTCCGATAAGGGACAGACTGTCTCCTCAAGCAGCTCACCACCTCACACCGAAAGAGACACCTCATAGAGGAGAGCTCAGGCTGACATCTGGCAGGTACCCTTCTGGGGCGAAGATAACAGAAGAAACTGCAGCAATCCTTACTGTTCGGCAGCCTCTGCAGGTGATCCCCAGGCAAGCAGGGTCTGGAGCGGACAGCCAGCAGTCCTGCAGCAGAGGGGCCTAACTGTTAGAAGGAAAACTAAGAAACAGAAAGAAACAGCTTCAACATCAACAAAAAAGACATCCACTCAGAGACCCCATCCGAAAGTCACCAATTACAAAGACCACAGGTAGATAAAGCCATAAAGATAGAAAGAAACCAGCACTAAAAGGATGAAAACACCAAAAACCAGAACACCTCTCCTCCTCCAAGGGATCACAACTCCTCACCAGCTAGGGATCAAAGATGGATGCAGAATGAATCTGATGAATTAACAGAAACTGGCTTCAGAAGGTAGGTAATAACAAACATTTCAGAGCTAACTGAACATGTGCTAACCCAATGAAAAGAAACTAAGAACCTAGAAAAAAGGTTTGATGAAATGCTAATGAGAATGCACAGCTTAGCAAAGAATATAAATGACTTGATGTAGGTGAAAAACACAGCACAAGAACTTCACAAAGCATACATAAGTTTCAATAGCCAAATCAACCAAGCAGAAGAAAGGAAATCAGATTGAAGATCAACTCAATGAAATAAAACAAAAGGCAAGAATAGAGAAAAAAGAGTGAAAAGAAATGAACAAAGCCTCTGAGAAATATGGGATTATTTGAAAAGACCTAATCTACATTTGATAGGTGTACTACCTGAATGTGACAGAGAGAATGAATCCAAGCTGGAAAATACTCTTCAGGATATTATCCAGGAGAACTTCCCCAACCTAGGAAGCCAGGCCACCATTCAAGTCCAGGAAATACAGAGAACACCACAAACATATTCCTCAAGAAGAGCAACCCCAAGGCACATAATCATCAGATTCACCAGGGTTGAAATGAAGGAAAAAATGCTAAGGGCAGCCAAAGAAAAAGGTCAGATTACCCAAAAAGGGAAGCCCATCAGACTCACAGCAGATCTCTCTGCAGAAACTCTACAAGCCAGAAGAGAGTGGGGGCCAATATTCAACATCCTTAAAGAAAAGAATTTTCAACCCAGAATTTCATATCCAGCCAAACTAAGCTTCATTAGCAAAGAAGAAAGAAAATCCTTTATGGACAAGAAATTGCTAAGAGATTTTGTCATCACCAGGCCTGCCTTATAAGAGCTCCTGAAAGAACCACTAAACAAGGAAAGGACAACCAGGACCAGCCACTCCAAAAACATACCAAATGGTAAAGACCATCGACATAATGAAAAAAAGTGTCAACTAACAGGCAAAACATCCAGCTAGCATCAAAATGGCAGTATCAAATTCACACATAACAATATTAACCTCAAATGTAAAGGGGCTAAATGCCCCATTGAAAAGACACAGACTGGCAAATTGGATAAAAAATCGAGACCCATCAGTGTGCTGTATCCAGGAAACCCATCTCATGTGCAAGGACACTTATAGGCTCAAAATAAAGGGATGGAGGAAGATTTATCAAGCAAATGGAGACCAAAAAAAAAAAAAAATAAAGCAGGAGTTGCAATCCTAGTCTCTGATAAAATAGACTTTAAACCAACAAAGATGAAAAGAGACAAAGAAGGGCATTACATAATGGTAAAATCATTAATACATTAAGAAGAGCTAATGATTCCAAATATATATGCACCCAATACAGAAGAACCTAGATACATAAAGCAGTTCTTAACGACTTACAAAGAGACTTAGACTCCCACACAATAATAGTGGGAGACTTTAACACTCCACTGTCAATATTAGACAGATTAACAAGACAGAAAATTAACAAGGATATCCAGCACCTGGACTCAGATCTGGACCAAGAGGACCTAATAGACATCTACAGAAATCTCCAAACCAAATCCACAGAATATACTTTCTTCTCAGCAACTCATTACACCTACTCTAAAACTGACCACATAATTGGAAGTAAATCACTCCTCAGCAAATGCAGAAGAACAGAAATCATAACAGTCTCTGCGACAACAAGGCAATCAAATTAGAACTCAGAATTAAGAAACTAACTCAGAACTGCATAGCTTCATGTAAATTGAACAACTGGGTCCTGAATGTCAACTGGATAAACAATGAAATGAAGGCAGAAATAAAGATGTTCTTTGAAACCAATGATAATGACGACACAAAGTACCAGAATCTCTGGGACACATTTAAAGCAGTGTCTAGAGGGAAACTTATAGCAATAAATGCCCACTTGAGTAGCGAGGAAAGATCTAAAATCAACACCCTACATCAAAATTGAAAGAGCTAGAGGAGCAAGATAAAAAAAACTCAAAAGCTGGCAGAAGACAAGAAATAACTAAGATCAGAGCAGAACTGAAGCAGATGGAGACACAAAAAACCCTTCAAAGAGTCAATAAATCCAGGAGCTGGTTTTTTGAAAAGATCAACAAAATAGACAGACTGCTGGCCAGATTAATAAAAAAGAAAAGGGAGAAGAATCAAATAGCTGCAATAAAAAATGACAAAGGGGGTATCATCACTGATTGCACAGCAATACAAACTACAATTAGAGATTACTACAAAAAACTCTATGCACATAAATCAGTAAATCTGGAAGATATGGTTAAATTCCTGGACACTTGCACCTTCCCAATCCTAAACCAGGAAGAAGTTGAAACCTTGAACAGACCAATAACAAGGGCTGAAGTTGAGGAAGCAGTTAATAGCCTACCAACCAAAAAAGGTCCAGGTCCAGACGTGTTCACAGCTGAATTCTACCAGACATACAAAGAGGAGCTAGTAGGATTCCTTCTGATTCTATCCCAAACAATCCAAAAAGAGAGAATCCTTCCCAACTCATTTTATGAGACCAACATCATCCTGATACCAAAACCCAACAGAGACTCAACAAAAAAAGAAAACTTGAGGCCAATATCATGATGAACATAGATACAAAAATCTTCCAAAAAAATGCTAGCAAACCAATTGCAACAGCACATCAAAAAGCTTATCCATCACAATCAAGTAGGCTTCATTCCAGGGATTCAAGGCTGTTTCAACATACGCAAGTCTGTAATCGTAATTCACCACATAAACAGAACCAAAGACAAAAACCACACGATTATCTCAATAGATGCAGAGAAGTCCTTTGACAAAATTCAGCAGCCCTTTATGCTAAAACCTCTCAATAAACTAGGTATCGAAGGTACATATCTCAAAACAATAAAGCTATTTACAACAAACCTACAGCCAATATCAATATCATACTGAATGGGCAAAAACTGGCAGCATTCTCTTTGAAATCTGGCACTAGACAAGGATGCCCTCTCTCAGCACTCCTATTCAACACAGTACTGGAAGTTCTAGCCAGAGCAATTTGGCAGGAAAAAAAATAATAAAGCATATTCAATTAGGAAAAGAGGAAGCCAAATTGTCTCTACTTGCAGATGACATGATTTCATATTTAGAAGACCCTATCATCTCAGCCCCAAATCTCCTTAAACTGATAAGCAACTTCAGCAAAGTCTCAGGATACAAAATCAATGTGCAGAAATCACAAACATTTCTATACACCAATAACAGATTAACGGAGAGCCAAATCATGAGCAAACTCCCATTCACAATTGCTACAAAGAGAATAAAATACCTAGGAATACAACTAACAAAGGATGTAAAGGACCTCTTCGAGGAGAACTAGGAACCACTGCTCAAGGAAATAAGAGAGGACACAAACAGATGGAGAAACATTCCACACTCATGGTTAGGACGAATCAATATAGTGAAAACAGCCATGATTGTGCCTGAATAAAGACTGGTGAAAATTTAAGCATAGCATTCTATTCAGACATGTATATGCCTATTTTCAAGAAATAGCAGTATGAAAACAAAAATCCTAAAAGCTTTAATCAGCTTTGTATTTACTTCACATTAAATCAAGTTGAAATTTTTATACCCTTGGGTTTTCTATCCTCAGTATACACATAAAACTTCAATATTTGTCTTACTTAGGACACAGTCAAGCTTTAAATGAACTAGAACTAACAAAGATGAGCTGATTAAATATGTGAGTAATTATTATTCTTCCATGTAACATATTTTTTTTCTCTCAGAAGATTAAGTGGGTAAAACTAAAGTGCTAGTTTAAAAGCTACAGATTATTTCTCATTACATTCTTAGTAAGATTTCTCAATTACAGTTAAAGTATTTCTCATGTAGTAATAAAACATGCATCACTGCCTAGACTTGTTATCTTCCCTCTGGCATTTCATAGTTTAAAACAACTAGGTGAGATTGGAAGAATAAAAGATAAACCAGTAAATCTGCTGGAAAATAATCTTTGGTAACATAATAGAAATGGCAAAAAACAAAACAAAACAACAACAACAACAACAACAACAACAAAAACCCTAAGATGTAGAACATATGGATAAAACCCATAAAATTGGAGTAGATATTAATACATATATTTATTATTTGTATCCATGACAATGTGCATGATTCAATATCAATATGTACCTATTAATTATGCAAATACATTCATTTGGGCTATGCCATTTTAGCTTCAGTCATCAAAACTTTAAGAGCCTTCATGTTTATAGTTTGTGGTTTCAGTTTGGAGAAAGCTTCTCTAATAGTATTATCTTTAAGCACAGCAAAGGTAAGAGTATTTAAGGCAGATTGAGTTACTTATTCAGATGAGTTACAATGTTACAAATGATAGCAGGAAGTATTTCACACAAAAAGTTATAGAAAAATTTCTTATAACTTTCCAAAAGTTGTAAGAGACCCTCAATAACTTTATCTTCCTTCAGGTTTTTTCTTGTGGAGATGTGAGTCATGTCCTTCAACTTCAAATGTAAATGTGCCATTTTAATAAGTGAACTAACTGGTAAAAAATGTATGGCACAGGTATATGTAAAACACTCAATGTCAATATTACTCAGAGAAATAAAAATTAAAACTTCAAGGAGATAAAGCCTAGTAGATATAATTTCTACCAGTTTGTGTAAATTAGAAGTGTGAAAATACCAAGTTTGGGTGATGATATGCAATAATGAGAATACAGAGTGTAATGTTACAAGCACTGGAAAAAAATCTGATAATATCTAGTAAATTTGAAGATAATAATAATTTGCTATGGCCTGGAATTCCACTCCTTGGCAGGTAACCTAAAGAAACTCTTTTATTCAGGACCTAGGAGACATGTATAAGGATGTTCACAAGTTTGTTGACATTAGCCTCCGTTTAGTAGCATCTTAATTTTCTGTCCACACAAAATGTATAAGTAAAATTTAATACAACATAACAGTAAAAACTACAACACCTGAAACAAAATATAAAAATCTAAAAAAATCAAATAATGTTGAAAGTATAGGTAAATCACTGAAAAATATGTTTAAAGCAATTTCATTTACTTAAAAGTCAATATATATATCAATACATTGATGGCCTTTAGGAATAAATGTAAGGAACATGATACCAGGAAGGGGCTCATATAGAAATTCAAACTTACTGGAAATTTTCTGTTTAAGTTACATCCTGGGTATATTGATTAATCTTTAAATGGCAATAAATAGCACAGGGAATAATCACTGATACAGGACATGCACACAAGATAAGTCTAAAATTCACCTAAGCTTTTTCCAGAAGTAAATGCACATACATAAACATTTGAAAATTAAGAAAAATGGAAAAAAAGAGATTCTTGTCTCATTATATAAAAAAATAAATTTTGGTTAGGGTGGTGGCTCACACCTGTAATTCCAGCCCTTTGGGAAGCCGAGGCGGGCAGATCACCTGAAGTCAGGAGTTCGAGACCAACCTGACCAACATGGAGAAACCTGTCTCTACTAAAAATACAAAATTAGTTGGCCTTTAATCCCAGCTACTCAGGAGGCTGAGGCAGGAGAATTGTTTGAACCTGGGAGGCAGAGGTTGTGGTGAGCCAAGACTGTACCATTGTACTCCAGCCTGGGCAACAAGAGCAAAACTCTGTCTCAAAAAATAAAAAATAAAAAACTAAAACTAAAACTAAATAAAACTCAAGGTAATTCAAATTTAAATGTAAAGAGCAAAACTTTAAGTGCTATAGAAGAAAAATAAGAGGTAATTTTGTGGTCTTAAGAGTGTGGAAGACTTCTTAACTAAGACATCGTGTGCAAAAACTAAAAATCCTTGAGCATATTAATAATTAAGTATATATCTCAAAAAATTATTTTTTTAAATTATTTATTTTTTATTTTTTATTTTTTTGAGACGGAGTTTCGCTCTTGTTACCCAGGCTGGAGTGCTATGGCATGATCTTGGCTCACCGCAACTTCCGCCTCCTGGGTTCAGGCGATTCTCCTGCCTCAGCCTCCTGAGTAGCTGGGATTACAGGCACGCACCACCATGCCCAGCTAATTTTTTAGAGACGGGGTTTCACCATGTTGACCAGGATGGTCTCGATCTCTTGACCTTGTGATCCACCCACCTTGGCCTCCCAAAGTGCTGGGATTACAGGCTTGAGCCACCGAAAAAATTATTTAAAAAAGAAATTATTTTGTCAATACCTACAAACTGATTTTAAGTTTACATGGAGAGGCAAAAGAGCCAGAGTAGCTAAATCAACATTGAATAAGAAAACTAAGTAGGACTGATACTAACTGACTTCCAGACTTACTATAAAACTACTATAATCAAAGCAATGTAACATTGGCTAAAGAATAGACAGATTAACAGAATGGAATAGGGAGCCCCAAAATAGACCCACAGATGTAGTCAAATTATTTTGACAAAGAAACAGAGGTAACACAATAGAGAAAACATAATTTTTTCAACAAATTATGCACTAAAAGCTAGATATCTAGAAACAAAAAAAATGAATCTAGACACAGACCTTAACATTCAAATACCTCAAAGTGGATTCTAAGCATAAACGTCAAACCAAACCATAAAACTTTTAGAAGATAATTGAAGAGAAAATCTAGGTGACATTGAGTATGGCAATGACTTATAAATACCATGCAAAAGGCATAATTCATGAAAGAAAACATGTCAAAAGATTGAAAAGACAAATCATAGACTAGAAAAAATATTTGCAAAAGACATATCTGATACAGGACTGAAGGATATGAAGAACTCTTAAACAAAAAGAAAACAATCTGATAACAAAAAGGGGCCCAGACCTGAAGAGATACCTCACCAAGAAGATACACAGACAGCAAATAAGCTTACAAATAGATATTGTAGGCCATATGTCATCAGGGAAATTCACTTTAAAACAACAGTAAGATACTACAACACACATACTAGAATGCCCAAAACTTAGAAGAGTGACACCACCAAAGGCTGTTGAGAATGTGGGAAAATGTCACATTCATTCATTGATACTGGGAATGTAAATTGGCATAATCACTTGGAAGATAGTTTGGTAGTTTCTTACAAAACTAAAAATATTCTTACCATATGATCTAGCAATTGTGGTCCTTGGTATTTACTCATAGGAACTGATAATTCACAGCCACACAAAACCTTGCATATAGATGTTTATAGCAATTTGATTCATAACTGCCAAAACCTGAAAGCAACCAAGGTGTCCTTTAGTAGGTGAATATAGAAATAAAGTGTGATACATTTAGTCAGTGGAATATTAGCACTAAAAAGCAATGAACTATCAAGCCATGAAAAGACATGGAGGAAACTTAAATGCACTTCACCAAGTGAAAGAAATCAACCTGAAAAAGCTAAATACTGTATGATTCCAATAAATGACATTTTGAAAAAGGCAAAACTATGGAAACAATAAAAAAGTCAGTGGTTCTCAGAAGTTAGCAGAGAGGTTTTAGATGAATAGGCAGGGCACTGGTGATTTTTAGAGGAGTAAAACTTCTGTGTGATACTACAATTGTAGATATATAACATTAAATATTTGCCAAAGTCCATAGAACATACAACACTAAGAGTGAACCCAAATGTAATCTACGGACATTGGGTAATAATGATGTGTCAATGTAGTTTAATTAGTTGTAACATATGTACCACTCTGATGGGGAGGTTGACAATGGGAGAGGCTATTCATGTGCGGAGCAGGTGAAGACATGCAATATCTCTGTACCTTCCTCCCAACTTTGCTGTTAACCTAAAATTACTCTAAGCTATAGTCTTTTTAAGTGGTCTTAAAAACAAAACAAAACAAAACAACCCCCCCCCCAAAAAAAAACCCAGAATACAAAAAACCTATTGCATGATGGGATGAGAATGTCACTTTACTGCTGTAATCTTCCTTCCTAAAACATATAATCCCAGTCTACAAAACATCTGACCAACTATCTTCACAACAATCAAGGTAATAAAAACAAGGAAAGTGAAAAATTGACACAGAAAAGAAAAGCCAAAGGATATGCTACAATTAAATGTAATATAATATCATGGATGGGATCCTGGAATAGAAAAAAGGGCAATAGGTAACACCAAGAAAATCCTGATAAACAACGGGCTTTAGTTAGTACTAATGTATCCATATTGGGATATTCATTACATCCAATCTACCATACTGATGTACAGCTCTAATAATAGACCTCTTCTGAGCCAACTATCTTCAACTTTTCCCCTTGAAATTTTACACACTTTCTTTAACTGATGGTCAATTAAAAAACAATTGAAGACTTACCAGTTTCCCATTTAAAATAGATCTGTTTACTCATATTAGCGAACATAAGTTATATGTGATGGTAATCAGAACCTGAAATATTTAACTAAAAGAACTGGAAGTCAAAAATATAATTCCAACTGTATTCTTAATATTTAGAACTCTGTTTTCTTCCTCAGAAAAAAAGCTCTCTAAAACAGCACCTGGAAGTCTGTAGTAAGTTAAATAAAAATGGAATTTTCCAGGGGATTATATAAAGAAATAATAGACTAATTTAGTTGAAAGCTTAATGCTTGATTAACTGTCTCTTAGAGTTATGCTAATTTTACATAATATTTATTATTGAGTATAAAGCTAGAGGCAAGAGTAATTTCAGAGAATTACTAAATCATAATTTAATTAGTCCCACCATATGCACCTGTTTTCCATACATGACCCAGATACCCATGTGAACTCTCACCTCAGAAGTAAGCTCAGATGTAGTAAGCTCCTGTAGTTCAAGCATAGGGTAGGAAAGAACCTCATTTTTACTTGCCACTTCTTAGGTTTATGCACTATTTGTTGTGGCTATTACTAAAATTTTAAATCAAAATTTGGTGTCAAAATTTATGAAGTCATGTTTCTCCCACTGCATCGTGTTGTCATCTTCACCTAAGATGAAAGAAACTGAGGTAGCCAGTAAAAACAGATTTTGGGTTTACATTTCTGAGTAACCCAGCAACCCCTGTTAATACAAATCCACGGCTTTGAGAAATATATCATCTAGTTTAAGATCTAGTGTACCAAAGCATCATTTTTTAAAAAAGAATAAATTTTATTTTTAAAACAGTTTTACTTTGAGCAGAAAGCACATATACCCACTGTCCCCACAGATGTACAGATTCCCTCACAGTCAACATTTTGTACCACAGTGGTGCATTTGTTACACCAATATGACTACACTGACACCATTATCAACCAAAATTTATAGTTCAGATCCAGGTTTACTCTTGGTGTTGTACAATCTATGGACTTTGACAAATGTATAATGAAATTATTCACCAATGTAATATCATAACAAATAGTTTCACTGCCCTCAAAACCTTCTATGCTCCACCTATTTGTCCCTCCCTACTTACTAATTCCTAAGAACTACTAATCTTTTTACTGTCTCCATAAGTTTTTTTCTAGAATGTCATATAGTTGGAATAATATAGTGTGAATGTTGCCCGTATAGATTGGCTTATCTCACTTAGTAAAAAGTATTTAAGTATTCCTAGAATTGATATTTTGAAAATAATTAAGAAAAAATGTAATATAACAGGCAAAGTAAAGGAATTCAGTTTCAAATTTTACCCAAGATCATCCCTACTCTTCTTGCTTCTTTAAATTCCACTCAGAAAATGAGAGTCAGGACATAGTAATATGAAGCTTAAAGGAAGATCAGTTCACCTTTTATTTTTATTTACTTTCTTATCCGAGGATCATAAAAAGCCAGTAATCCATACTAGACACCTGGGATTTATATTTCATGCTTCTTTTCTCTCCCTCCCACTATCAAATTGTCACCAATCTTGCCTCTTCTACTTGTTATCTAGCAGGCCTCCTTCTCTGTAGAATAACTCTTCCTGCTTTTGTTCAGTTACTCATTTTTTCTCATTTAGGAAACATAATTTCAATATGCTAAATGTTCTTTCTTTCTGCTTGTATTTTTCCCTTCTATCTTCGACACTGTTCTTATAGTTAGCTAGCTAAAAATTAAAGCCAATATTGTCTTTTAACTTAAAGAAAATAACAACTAAATTTAGCATAATGTACAATGTTCTTAAAAATTTGACTGTTTTGCCCTTCAATGTTTATTTCCAATCCTTACCTATAGACACATTAAATTGCCTGAGGTTTTAGGATATTCTATGTTCATGACTTTACATCTGATGTTTAATTTTACAATGCAAACTTCATTTCCTTTATTCACTTAGTTTACTCTCATTAATCAAACATACACTCATTCAATTAGTCAACAAGTACTTAGTGAAAACTTGCTCTGTGCCAGTCACTGACCTTATTCTGGGGCTATCAAGATGAAACAACACAGCACAAGATTGAAAAAAAATACACACACACACACACAACATTAAAATCATGGTGCTTACATTGTAGTGTGGGAAACAAAAGTACATGACAGTAAAATAATCATATTATTATATAATACTAGAAAGTCACTGAATCCTATCATAGAGAATATCTGTGTCTGAAAGTCTATATTTGATAGAAAGTTTGGGAAAAAGCTTATTGTTAATTGAGCTTACAACTAAATAATAAGAAAAAATAGCCATGAAGAATTGAGGGACAAACCATATAGACTGACAGAAACATATAGAGAACCACAATGCACAGGCCTTTGTTGCATAAGGTCAAACTGGTGCTAGGAATCGAAGACAGGCTGTGATTGGGCATAGCTGTGGAGGGGTAGTGGTATGGGTTAAGGATTATAAAAGAAACCAAAAGGCCGATTATGCAAAATCCTGTAGAAATTCATAAGGGATTTACATTTTGCGGCAACTGCAAATTAAAGCCATTGGAGATCTTTAGGGACAATATGATCTGACTTATATGTCGGTGGAGATTCGAATTGATTTATGGAGAATGAATGGAATGTGATAAAAAAGAAATGAGGAAATCAGTTTGCAAGTAATTAAAAATAGTCTAAGAAAGAGATGTAAATAAATAACTGGAGCCAAGCTAGTGGCAGCCAAGATAGAAATGCATAGATATAAAATATATTACATAGATAGATATTAAATATCATTATAGTGCCATAAATCTGAAAGAATACAGAAGGTATGTGGTGGCAAAAGAAGAATTATATCAAAAAATAACTCAGTTTTCCATATATGGTAAGTGGGTAGACTGTAACATTATTTCTTTAAATGAGGAAGAATGGGGGAAAATCAGGTTGAGCTCTAATCAAGAGGAGTTTTGTTTTGGATAATTTAACTTTGAATTTCCCTTAAAGTATTCTACTCAGAATATTCAAGCAGTTGTTTAAACTTGGGTCTCTCAAATGAGGTCTTTGGCAGAGAAGGAAAATGCAATATACCAGCATGTAGCTATTACTTAAAGATATGGGAATCTCTCCCAGGTAGAAAATGCAAATAAAGGCTGGGTGTGGTGGCTTGAACCTGTAATCCCAGCACTTTGGGAGGCTAAGGCAGGCGGATCACGAGGTCAAGAGATCAAGACCATCCTGGCCAACATGGTGAAACCCTGTCTCTACTAAAAGTAAAAAAAAATTAGCTGAGCGTGGTGGCATGAACCTCTAGTCCCAGTCACTCGGGAGGCTGAGGCGGGAGAATTGCTTGAACCCAGGAGGCGGAAGTTGCAGTGAGCTGAGGTCGAGCCACTGCACTCCAGCCTAGCGCCTGGTGACGGAGTGAGAATCTGTCTCAAAAAAAAAAAAAAAAAATGCAAATAAATAAATACAACAGGAGGTCAAGACTATACTTTGAGGAGATCTAATATATATAATTTGGAGGCAAATCAAAAGAGTACACTATAAGAGAAAAGAGAATATCAAGCAAGAACAGAAGGTCAAACTCTGTTAGGTATTCCCAAAGTCAAGCAGGATGATGACCAAATAATGTATTTGAATTTGTCAATAAGGACATCATCGGAGGTTGTCATCCCAGTGAATTTATATAAATTGAAACTAGACTTGGTTGTGTTGAAGAACAAAGGAGAAGTTTAAAAATGTGTTAAATAATAGATGAGAATTTGTCATATGGAGTCAAAATGTAGGAGGCAGAGCATTTTTTTGGGGGGAAGGAGATAGAAAACAGCATTATCTGGAGGATGATACAGATAGAAATATTTATAGAAGTTATAGGCTGTCATAATAGAAGCTGGTATATGCTGATGGTACTGCCTCTAGAAAGGATAAATGTGAAGATTCTGGGAAATGTTAGTAAAAATACATGGCCTACACTTTCCTTTGGTGGATGGTGGGGTATTTCCCACTTGGAAAACAGGTAGATGCATGTTGACTTACAGGTTTGGTTTGTAAAAGATGAAGGAATACATGTTTGAAGTATAAAGCCTTTAGCCACAAGGTTGAGTGAGAAAAGGGAGTGTTCAAGGTTCAGAGATGTCGTTTTGATTATGAGTGGAGCTCTTGAAATTGTTTTAAGGTGTGGCCTTGAGTATAGAAGAGGTATGAGAAGAAGAAAGAAAATATAATCTATTTACCTTAGAGCATGGGAATGTAAAAACTTACTGAAAAGTTGCAGTAGGACCTCTGGCTGGTATTGTTTCCCAGAGGCACTGGCAATAACCTCTGAATTCTATGAATAAAAGTTATGATCATTAATTTAAAGTCAATTATATCAGCTTCTTAATTTTTCTCAAGAATTATTTAAAGTCTAAGATATAAGCTCAGAACAGATGGATAATTGGGTTCAGACTCAACTGGATTTCTGTTACATAAAATGAGACAAAGGCATTAAGACTATTTTTAATGTTGTGATTATATTAACGGAATTTTAAGCTGTGCAAGAAAAACAGAAGAAATTGATGGATAGTGAAAAAAAATTGTGAGGTCAAGATAATGAATTTCTGAACAACCATGGTATGGGGGAGTGCAAGAACAAGTGAACGGCAAAATACAATTACTGGGTCAAACAATAGGATGAACCATTGGAGATCATAGGTGTGATATAATTTCTGATAATAATGGTTTTATTGGATATAATGATTAAGTGTTTATGGCATAGAAACTAATGTAACACACCATTACTTATTTTTCCCTTTATTCCTTTTGATAATAAGCACCCCCACTTTTCTTCAGAACACATGGAAGTCAAGCTAAAAGCCTATGTTCTTCAGCGTCCTTTTTAACATTCATCTGTCTTGAGAATAATTTTGTGCAAGATGCTACGAATAGAACTTATGTGGACAATTTCAAAGTAATATCTTATCAAAAGAAAACTCTTTGCCCTCTATGTACTAATTTTCTCCCTCTCTGTGGAGTAGTATGGGGACAAGGTGCTTGCGAATAAGCTTTGACCATGCCAAGTAGCGCAAAACCTAAGGCATGGGAGGACAAAATTTAAAGAAATTTGGGTTCTCATACGATATTGTGTAATTGAGCCACAGGGTCAGTTGTAATTTTTACATGGGGAAAAACATTTCAGACTTTTTCGAGCTGTTGTAAAGTGTGGAGTAATGAAGCAGCTTACTCACTCAGGATTTACATTTTGTAACGAAAGTGGCATCTTGATCAAGTTAATGGATTAGCCAAAAGAAAAAGAAAGCAAAGAAAGTGGCATCTCAAGATAGTTGTCTGATGAGGTATCGCATAATAAACTCAGCCTAAGAACATTCACTCAGTCCTACTCTGCATGATGAATTCAATGGCTACTTATTCTTTGCTCTTGTGGTCCTTCCAATATTACAGGTGTCAAGAGTAGTAATTATATGCTTGCCTGTTTGTACAGTGATGTTGTGTGCCATTTGAGGGTAGAGACTCTGCCTGTTTTTCATCTTTGCAGCTTCAATGGCTAGCAAATGAAAAGAGTGAATCAATATATTTTTAAGTGCCAAAAATAACATAAAATTGTGGTAATTGTTGAAATAAATATGAATGAGTACTGTTTCTATCCTCACAGACTCTACAGTGTGACTGCAAAACCATGAGTTAGGGCAGCCAGAAAGTGGTGTACAAGACCAGCTCAGTAAAGGGTTTATAATTATATGTGAAGAAAAAAAGAAGCAGCTATTAATACTGAGGAATCCTGATCCATACTCACAATCCACTGCCTAATGTTTCAGTTTCCTATGACTTTGCACATGCAATGTGCAATGATAAGTAATATGCTTATTACTGTCAGTTGCATATCCCCTATTTCAGATGAGGCCTGTACCATCCAACTTTCTTCAAAAAGAACTTGGCAATCACACTGGATTCCTCCAACTCTTCCATCTGTAGCCACTTGACTGGTTACTAAGTTCTGTAACTCTTACTTTACAAATATTTTATAAGTCTGCACCTCATGCTTCATTTTCAACACCACTTGTTTAGTTTCAGGCCCCTAATCTTCTGTAGATTATTTTATGCCTCTAGTTTCTGGCCTCTGTTCTTTCTCCTCCAATTACCTCCCCAGATTAATTTTTCACACTACTCCAGAATATCATATCGAAAACATAGATATGACCATGTTGTTTCTCTGCCTCATAACTATAACAAGTTCTTGGTCAAATGCCATATCACATTAATGATCCTCTTTGATTTAGCCCCCAATTCAGCTTCACCTACTCCCAGTATCTCTGGCCAATTTTTACATTTCAGCATTACTGAACTACCCCTAATTACCCATCATTATGTCCATGTTATTGTCTCTTTTGTTTTACCTCTTCCTGGAACTCCTTATGGTTCCTAGCTGCCTTCTCCATTACTCCCATTCTTGGCCTGCCTTACTCCTTATTAAAGTATTTCATTTTCCTGAAAGACTTCTATGTGTTTCCATAATATCCTGTGCATCTCAATACCTACTGAAATACATCCAAAACTATTTGATTACCTGCATATCTTCTCTTCTAGAAAAGCTCTTTGAAGTGTGTATGAAGCTTATTCACTGTTTAAATATATCAAAGTAATCATGGCTAGTCAAATATTAGCTAAACTGTAACAAAATAACATAAGGAGTCATCAGTGAGAAGGAAAAATCTGATAATCAAAATTTTCTTCTAGAAAAAGTCTCAGTGAAACTCAACATTGAATAACAGTGAGATATTTAATTGTTACACAATTTAAATGCATTTAACATTTATAAGCAATGGCTGGGGAGTAATTTTAATGTTTAATGTAATATATGTGAATATGTATAAGAACAAAACAATTTCATTGACAAATTCAAATGTTCTTTTTGTGCATTTACTGGTATTCTTTTTATTCACAAAGAATAGCATTTTACATTTGCTACATAAAGATCCCTCTTCAGATTAGCTACAGGATTATAGCAGAGCTGAAGAAATAAGTGAAATAAATATTCATAGATAAATTAGGAAAAACATGAAATAAGCAGACTTTTTCTTGGTCCCATTTTATCTTTGCATCACCTCTCTCCCTTTCTGTACTATCAGCAGTGGTTCTGACTCTAGATCTCCAAATATCCTTAGCTGATGAATTTCTCTTGGCATAATATGGGGTCCCATGATTTTTGGTCTTGGTGACTTTCCAATTAAAAGCATTTTTCAGTCCCCTAGATTTTTGTGAAATAAATTACAAAGTTAATATTGGAGAAAGTTTTATATTAATGTCCTAATAATTTTTTCAGGTTTAAAGTATATGCATTTTTAAAGTGGGCATTTAATTGTGAAAATATCATAATAAACTGTAGAAATTTAAATTTCAGGGAGTGATGCTAGATGTCGGAAAATTTGGATGATTCTTCAAATCAAATTACTCAGATAATTTACTTTCCTAGCTTTCTAATGTTTATAAAAAGATTATTGCTATCTACTTATTTTTTAAAAGCACAAAAGAAAAACAGGGTTAAGATAACCAACCATAAAATAAAATAACAATAAAAATGTATCAAGAGCAAAAATAGGAAAAGTGTAATTCTCGTGCTTTAAAGTGATCAATGTTTTCTAAGAATTGAATGAAAATATTTTAAATTCTTCATAGAGCAACTATGAATTACAACATTAGGTAAGAATTTGTGTAGGCTCGTTACATGTCAATGAAGACTTTTATAAGGCATTTTCTAATGAGACTTTAGAAAATCTGGTTAGGAATGTTTCTAGGTTTGGTTGTTAAGTTCTATAGTCCATCACTATTTATTTAGAAAGAACCGTAAATCACATAGTTTTAGAATGCTAGTATGAAAGCATATTAATCTGTGATTTCTAGCATGAAAATTTCCAGAGAAACTTACATGTCTATTTTAGGAAAATTGTCATCAGATTTCATAACACAAGGAGAAAAAATTTTGTGGAAAATATTTTTGACAGTGTGTCTTGGTGTCTTGGAGTACAGTGGCCCGTGCAATACTGAGCAGAGGTAAAATTAAATAATGTTGTTATGCTAAATGAAGCAAGTTGATCCAGAATAAGAGTACATAAATTATCTTCTATATGCATAAGGGGGTAAGAGGAATGAATTAAAACTTTCAGGAGATGGGATAGGCTTCGGGGCAACACCTTGCATACCAGACATCATTTTACAATGAAATCTTTATTTATGCTTTACCCTTGAAAATATAAAAGCATTCTCCACTTTTTGGGTACAGAATGGCATGCCAGCCCAGCCCTATGCCACTGCTAAAAACACACTAGTACAAGTTGGTGCTTGTTATGGCGACAAAATAACAACTTTCAGTGATGACTAAATGTTTCATTTTTCTTTCAAATATTTTGCCACTAACACAACCTTTTCTGAACTATGCCATAACACAATAGCACTGTGGAGCAACAGCATACTTGTGTGTCTCTTAAGGGGAGAGAGTGACCCCTTATCCTAATTCTTTTTTTTTTTTTTTTTTTTTGAGACGGAGTTTTGCTCTTTTTTTTACCCAGGCTGGAGTGCAATGGCGCGGTCTCGGCTCACCGCAACCTCCACCTCCTGGGTTCAGGCAATTCTCCTGCCTCAGCCTCCTGAGTAGCGGGAATTACAGGCATGCGCCACCATGCCCAGCTAATTTTTTGTATTTTTAGTAGAGACGGGATTTCACCATGTTGACCAGGATGGTCTCGATCTCTTGACCTCGTGATCCACCCACCTCGGCCTCCCAAAGTGCTGGGATTACAGGCGTGAGCCACCGCGCTGGGCCCCTAATTCTTAAAGAATCAGCAGAACTTATTGAAATCCTAAACTATATCACTGACTGACACACTTCCTCTTAAATATCAGTCTTCTTCAAAGGTAAATATGACAAGCTATGCCCCCTCACCTGCCTGTCTCATAGTCCTGTTTTATGAAGCTTTCTTTATTCAAAAAAAATTAAAATGTGAACTCAAACATAAATAATTATACTCACATATGTGGTTAATGTTTCTCTGTATACTTATTAATTCTCAATGATTAAAAATGAAATGAAATTAATACCTATAATGCATATTCACAAAGAGCTATATCTATATGAATTTTTATAGAGACTATTTTTTTCATTGAGATACTCAAAGAAGTATTTGAGACAACTGTTTTGCTTCATGGATCTCTAAATGTCCCCAAGTCATCCAAACTACTCCTTAGATAGATGGAGAAATATCATAAAGCAATGAGTTGCAAAACAGAGAAAACTGTATCAAATTAAAACATACAAGGAGCAAATGATTCCTTAGAAATATGCTAATTAAAATGATAATTAAACAACCATGAGGTAACAATTTTTTCATTGATTAAATTGCCATAGGAAACAAAATTCCTATTGTTGGTGAAAGTCTAATTAGACAGCCCTTGTAAAAAACAATTTGCTAATGTAAAACAGACATTAACATATTCATATTCTTAACCAAAAACACTTATTCTAAAAGTGTTAGTTCCATTCTAAAAAAAAAATAATAAGAAAAAACAAACTTCATCGTCAACTTTTAAATTATATGTTCCTTTTATTTTTAATTATTTCTATTCAGTCTCTCACTTTTTCTTTTCCTCTGCCCTTACTTGTTTCTTTTTTGTAGTCTGTGCTATAGTTCTGAAAGTTCTCTAATATTCAAGCTACACAGGAAAAGAAAGTATTGTACTCCTTTAGACAATACTCAACATCATCAAATATTGCCAGTAAAATATTGCTTAAAAGCTTAAGTGTGTTTCTATTTTTGTTAATGAGTTTATATTGAGTACTAAGTCATGCCTTACTTCCTGGAGAGTGTTGTGTCTCAATTCCCTAGCAAATCTCTTTCTATGGTACTTTAAACATCTCACTTTATCCCCAGCTATTAACATAACTGTTAATTTGTAATTATTGTAACTGTGATGTTTCTTCACATTTTCACGAGTCAATGCAAATTTTCACTAAATAGTATCTTTATGTTAATACATCTCATGAATTAATTGTTTTCATTTTCAAAATGTTTTCTCCAATTTGAGACTTAATATTCACTTCAGGTATGAATCTACTATCACCTGCTTATGATGCTTATCTTTAGTTAATTCAGAAAATATTAATGATTCATAAAGTCTGATTTAAATACTTGTAAGGTGTTGATAAAAGTAATCTTTATTAACTATTTTAGTCTTTAGCACCTTAAATAATACATGAAAGGACTTCAGGATGAACAGGTGGATCTAGTAATACCCTCTTCCACAAAAAGGAAACAAAATATAAAGTAGATAACCACACTTAGAATAGGTCATCTAAGAGAGAGCACTTGAATTCAATAGAGAAGTGACCAGAAGCACCAAAAGCCAGGGAGGAAAGGAAAACAAAGCAGCCTGTTTGGCCAGGATCAACTGGGAGTCCGAGCATCTTTCTGAATTGGGAAACAGGTATGTGAGAGATCCCCAGAAGCCCATATTCCCACCACAGTCTTCTCCAGTTCTAGCCACAGGAAAGCCCCTTGATGGTTGAAGGTCCTAAGACTAACCTAAGGCATTGCCTGGCTATCTTGTGAAAACATCCCTCCAGAGAGGAAGCTCACGTTAGTCTCATATACCCTCAAGTTCTAATAAGCTGCAGCATAGTGCCATTTTGAGGGCACAGCCTCCACTAGGCTGTATCGTGTCCTGCCACCAGAGTTGAGGGGGAGCTAAAGGCAGTAATTCCTATCATCCCCAGAAGAGGGGTGGCTGCACATTTTCACATGCCCTGAGGACAAATTTCAGTGCTTGAACTGCAGGTTGCTGCAGGACTGAGTAATGAGCAGAGCCCAGGTCTCCCAGTTGCCTGCTTATGATTTCTCCCAGGAAAGCAACTCCACCTTCCCCAGTAGCAAGACCTTAGTGCAGCTGTGTTGCCTTCATCTGAACCTTCTGCCAATGACCTTGGCATTACTCTGCCCTTGGCTACAACAGACAGCTCCTGGATGCACCACTCGGGGGAGTCCTGAGGACCTATCTGCCTGGCCTGGCCCCCTCCTTCTTATTACCCAAACATACTTTCCAGAGACCTTGGGATCACCTAACTCAGTCCACCTCTGGTGACACCCAAACAAACATTTCTTCAGGGTTCTGAGGTCAGGCTCAGTCAACCTGTTGCTCCCACCACAGCTAGTACCTACCTGTACATACATTCTGTAGGTCTGGAAACTGGCCTGGCCAATGCATCTTTGCCACTGCCAACACCAGTGTTGACTGCTTGGATCCCAGAGGGTTGTTCCACCATTGCTACTGCCATTGTCCACATCATGCCTTTTGCCTAGGGGCTTACGCATATGCCCTCCTACCTGACCCATTGCTACCATTCTCAGCACCCAAGCAAGCCACCTGGAGGCCTAAGAATATGTTTGCCCGAACTTACTAATACTGGTGAGAGGGTACACAATCCTGAAGCCCAAGGACAGGATGCTTAGCTCACCACTGTCACCACTGGGGCCTGCAGACTAGCCCACCTGGAGTCCCAGAGCTCAGCAAAGGATTCACTAACTACATCCTAAGCCACTGTAAAAAAAGAAATCATACAAAGACTACACTACTGTGTGCCCAGAATCAAAACCAAGGTGCCCTACCACATAACAACATCCCAACCAACATCCTAGATACATCTTCAGACAAAATTTCTCTACTATGAAAGCAAATACAAAAAATTGGAAGAAGTAACTGTTACAGCAGATGCATAGATATAAATGGAATGACACAAGAATAATAAAAATGTAAGAAAACATGACAACCCCAAAGAAATACTATAATTCTCCATCAAGAGATCCCAATGAAAAATAAATCTACACAATCCAGGAAAAATGAATTCAAAATGATACTAAAAAAGCTTAATGAGATATAAGAGGCTCCTGGAAAACAATACAATGAAATCACAATACAATTTAGGACATGAATAACATATTCACCAAAAAGATAGATATCGTAAAAGAGGAACCAAACAGAAATTCTGGAACTGAATAATTTTTTGAATAAAATATAAAAATATTCAAAAGTTTCAACAATATACTATTATCAAGCAGAAATATTTTAGCTCTCAAAGACAGATCTTTTCAAATAACCCAGTCAGAAATGACAGAGCTTTCTTTAATGTGTAAAGTATTAGTTACATATGAGATACCATAAAGGAAAGAAATATTTGAATTTTTGGCTAAGATTTCAAAAGTACCGACAATAAACACAAAAAATGGAAAAAAATGAGTCTATATTAAACTAAAAAGCTTCTACAAAGAAAAGGAAGCAATCAACAGAGTGGAGAGACCAAATGAAGAGACCAAGTGAAGAGTATTTGTAAACTATTAATCCTGCAAGGGACTAACATGCAGAATATCTAAGGAACTCAAGACAAGGATATTCAACATGACTCTAAAGTAAAGGAACATAATAATCTCACTAAAAGGTAGGTGAAGGACATTGATAGACATTTTTCAAAAAACAGACATACAAACGGCCAACAAGTGTATGAAAAAATGCTCAATACCAGTAATCATTAAGGAAATTCAAATCACATGACAGATGATCTTACTCAATTTTTAATGATTACTATTAGAAAGGCAAAAAAAGCCAAAAAACCCAAAAAACAAAAAACCCAGCATGCTAGCAGGGATGCAGAAAATAGGGAACTCGTATACACTGTTGGTTGAAATGTAAATCAGTATGGAGGTTTTTGCAAAAAACTGAATTAGAAATATACAATCCAGCAATTCTGCTACTGTTATTTATCCCCCGAAAAAGAAATAAGTATACCAAAGAAATATCTGTACTTGCTTACACGTGCACATTTGTTGCATCACAATTCCCAATATATATACACACACACAATATAATATTATCTGGATATAGAAAATAACAAAATTCTGTCTTTTACAACATCATTGATGGAACTGGAGGTCATTATGTGAAGACAAATAAGCCAAATACACAAAGATAAACTTTGCATGTTCTTACTCATATGTGGGAGCTAAAATGTTGATCTCATGGAGGTAGAGAGTAGAATGAGAAGATACTAGAGATTGGGTATTATGTGAATATTGGAGGGGAGGATAAAGAGGCTGATCAATGGTTACAAACATACTCCTAGGCATAAGTTTTAGTGTTTGAGTAGGATGATTATAGTTAGCAACAAGGTATTGCATATTTCAAAGTAGCTAGAAGAGAGAACTTGTAATGACCCTAACATATAGAAATGATAAATACCCCATATACCCTTAATCATTACACATTCTATGTGTGCAACAATATATCATATGTATCCCACATATATATCCCATAATATATCCCATACATATATGTATATATACATATACACATACACATACATATATGTATATATGTGTACATACATATACATATATGTATATATGTATGTGTATATATACATATATGTGTATATTATATGTATATACATATATAATGGGATATGGATATACACGGATATGGATATACACATATCCATATCCCATTATACATATATGTATATACGTATATACGTATATGTATATACGTATAATGGGATACGTATATATGTATATACATATATATATGTATATGGGATATCCAATATCCCATACATATGGGATATGTATATACATATGTATATACATATCTATGTATGGAATATATAATGGGATATATACACATATACACATATGTATGGGATATATATATATGTATGGGATATATATAACTCTCATATATATTATATATATAATTTATGGTGTATATATATAAATATAAATGGTATATATACATACATTTTTGGTGTATTTTATATATATAATATATTTGGTATATTATATATATTATATACATTTTATAGATATATAATATAGCAAATTATATTTTATATATATAATATTAGATATATATACAGAATTATATTAACAATCTATATATAGGTAATATACCAAATATATATATATGTAATATACCAAATGTACCAATATATTTTATATATATATATAAAATACACCAAATTATATTATATATATAATATAAAAATTTAAAAAGTAAAAACTTGGTCCACAGGAAATTTGCAATATAGAAACATAATATGGTAATTTCTATAATAACATAATTGTAAAATGGTCAGCATACTTTTGTTTACTATACTTCAGGGTTTTGAAAGTTATTTTAGATGTACAGTATATGTTTTCATCTTCATGCTGCCAAAAAAAGTATTTTATGGTATTATAATTATTCCAATATTATAGGTGAGGGAACTACAATGTTTAAAAATTCTTCTAGAGATTGGTGGCATTTCTAAGGTTTCAACCCACACTTGCATGACAGCAAATCTAAGGACTTTGTCTCTAGTTAAAAAAGATATGAACTTGAGATAAGGGAAATAAGATGAGCTTCAGACTCTTAAATTTAAAACAATCCACATAGCATTCATGTGATTAGGCATCTGAAACAGTAAATAAACTAATCTCTGTAAACTCTAATCAAGACCATCAGGGAGTTAGGATTTGCATGAATGTAATTAGTCCTAAACATTTTCTTTTTGAAAGAGACTGGGGAGAATGAAAAAGAGGTAGTTACCCTGGAATAATGCAAAGAATTCTCAAGTGGACAGAAATTAGAAGTGCCCCAAGGACCATTGCCAGGAGTAGAGAGTGTCACATCAAAGATAGAACCTATGGAGACAGATGTATAAAAATATTCAAACCTGCTGCCTTAAAACATGTGAACTACATAACTGATGCTATTATTCTAATTCCAGGCTCACACAGAAACTTAATTATGTTTTTCATATACTATGATAAAAATAAAAAGCATTATGGACTGTTTCTGTTATAAATGACTAAAGTGTAATTGAAATTGGCTTAGGGAAAAAGATAATTAATGGATTCATGGAACCAAAACATTCAGGAAAGTAGAATATCTATAAATCTGATGTCTGTTGAGTCCAATCACTCAAAATAAGTTATCAGGACTTGATCTGTCCGCCCCTGGGCTTTGCTTTTATCCATATTGGCTTCACTTCAGGCTGCTTTCTGATGTGATGGCAGTAATGTCCTTTGACAGCTTCAGAAAATCTTAGGATTGAAGGTGTCTTCATCTGTCTTAGGTCATGTGTCTAATTATGAAGGCTTTGTCTCTATCTCATCCAAAGAACTAATAAGTTTAGTTATCTAAAGTAGAACTGAAGTGCTTTTACCAAAACCAGGATGAAAAGAATAAATTTAGAAAAAGGCAAAATATGTCTGCTACAGCATGCTAATTTTATTTTTCATTATGATGAATAAAACACTATTATGCAATATGATCATCCATTTCAATGAGCAATATTAGCATAATTATCTAAAAAATAAAAGTGCATTTAAGATACCACCAATATCACCTTGGGTGCTGTATCAAACACTTCTTATACCCCATCTCCTATCTTAGCTCCCTGTTTACTCAAATCATTGGTCTGTCTGTTGCATTCTGCATCATTTGCTTTCTGTTCTGGGGATTCACTGATGTAAGATCCGTGAGATCCCACTGGGCAATTTACATAAGTGAACCTGGAAGTGTAAAGAACTTAACTCCCCATAGGACATCCTTGATCAATGGAGCAGGGAAGCCTGTAGATAAACATTCCCCTCTTTTGTCCCTCACGTGGACAATTCTTAAGATCCCTGTGGGACTCAACCCAATTACCAACATGGTGACAAGCTTTTTAGCACACCCTTGTTTTCACTGGCTTTCCCTCCAGTGTCATTTTTCCATTTCCTCCCCTCTTGTTCCCTGGGATCACTTCCCAAAATAAACTACCTTCACAAAAGCCCTTGTTTCCAGTTGTTCTCTCTGAGGGAATCCAAGACTGAGAGAGCCAAATGCTAAATTCTGCAAGAAGCCTAAACATAGGTAACATTTATTTAGCACATACATGATGGCAGATTCTTACCAAGATTCTTACCAAGCACTTTATATATTGTATAATCACTTTTAAAGTTAAAAACATCACCCTTTCAAACAGATATCATTATTTCCATGGTAAAGATGTAGCACTACAGTTGAGGGACTATCATACTCACTAGCAAGTGCTGTTATCAAAATTTTCAGTTTTTCTTGTACTGAACCAACGATAGGATTTATTTCCCTGCACTTTGTGAAACTGGGCGTGGTCATGCTAAAGATGGAAGGCATTAAAAGCCAGTTTCTGAGTCCCCATATTTGCATCCCTTTGCCACATTGCAGAGGGGAAGACTATTATTCTGGGTGTCACAGAGACGAAAGAAACAGATCAGACCCTCTAGTCGATCTGCTATAGACAAAAAGTATTACTGTGTAAAGCCGCTGATATTGTGGATGATTTCCTTAACTAAGATTATCTTCACTGGGGTAGGAGTTTGAATCTCGATAATTTGAATCTAGGAATTATTACACTATTTTAATCACATAATGTAATAACTATATAATTCTCATAAACCTTAAAATAAACACTGTGATGTAAATAAAATTTAACTAGTTAAAACAGAGACTTAAAAATGTTCCCAAAGATGGAATAGTACAGTGCCAGACCAGAATCAAGAATGTGGCAAGATTACAGATTAGAAAGTTGATTAGATAGGAGGAGCTAAATGTTTGTTTAGGGAGTAACTAAGTTATGCTTGGTCAGATAGTATTGGAGCCAATATTGGAAGGATATTGGATGTCAGAATAAATATATTTTTAATTTAGTAATTCATATGAAGCTATTAAAATTGTTTTATGCAAAATAATTGTTTAAGTATTGTGAAAGTATTGAATCTGTGTGAGACATGATTGAAGAGTGGCTGAAGAAATTTCACTTGACTCTAATGCATAAAATGGTCCAAAGAAAGTAAGAGCATATACAAGGAGGTCAATGCAGAAATGTAGGAATGAAGTCTGAAATACGCTTCTAGCAATCAGAACAGAATTAGAAGGGAAACATGATGGTGCTTTTCTGTTGAGTGACTATGAGAGAAGAAAGGTGGTCACAAATTTTAGATGACTCAAGAGTTAAAGCTGAGTGATTAGAAGTTAAGGGCATTATGATTACAGATATTAGAAACCTAGAAGTAGGATAATAGAGTATTAGAAATAAAATAGCTTGAAAATTCTCAATTGAAGCTCAGGACAACAGTTAAGACTAGAAGTATAAAATTGTTGTTTTTCACACATTGTCTGACACAGTGCCTGGATTTGGGGACTATAAATCTTATTTGAATGAGGGAAGTAAGAACAAATAAAAGTAGATAATTTTTTTGAAGGAGGAACTATTTTGTATGCCATAAATTCTGATGGTATGAAATATGATGTATGCTGTTAACAGACATGAATGGTTTTCATGACTTGCTCATGGTTGTCTCCAATTTCTAATTTCAGGTTACCATATGTAATAGGTCTCAATCAATGAAGACTGAGAAAAGCAAACAGCGGTTCTATTTCTTCTAGTACTACAGCAGTTAGAAACCATATAAAATGTAAGAATTCTTCATTTTAAAAACTATATCTTAATTCTGTAAATGTCATAGCTATTTCTTGGTTATTTTGTATTTAAATAACATCTTCTTTTTCAAATTTTATGTGAGCAAAAGTCCTGTTAATACTTAAATACTTTTGTAGTTAGAGTTAGTCTCAAAGGGTTGAAAATTATATTAGTAAAAATAAAAAAAAGACAATTGAAAACATATCAATACTTTCACAATACTTACAATTTTTTTGCATAACGTATTTCAATAGCTCCACATGAGCTCGTAAATTAAAAAAAAAAAAATCTTTAGTGGACTGTGGTAAGAGGGATTAAAACAACACAAACCCATATGGGTAACTCTTAACTGAAGCTCAACATACACTCCTTTGTTTTCCCTTTGTCTTATGTAGGGCCAGAAACCTCACCTCCCATTAGACAGAGAATTGCACATGTCTGGAGACAGCCTACACTAGATCTCCCCAGGCTCCATTCACATTTGTCACTGGGGAGAAAAACAATAATTACACCCTGCTCAAACAGGTATCCATTAATCTTTCCTGAAAAACAGCAATTTGCAAACATTCAGTGCACACTGAAATCTTCTATAAGCAGTTTTAAAACATATTTCTGGAACCCTTGGAAAAACATTATCCTTTGGATCTTCCTTACTCAAATTAGGTATTTACTTGAGTAGTCATTTAAAAGGGCAAAGTGCAGAGGAAGTTGAATGGAGTTGTATTTCAGAAAAATTGGACTATTTTGCTTCTTTAAAATTATCCAGTTATATCTAAAAGGCAAGAAAAAATTCTATATCTAATCTTTCATACCCCAAATCGTAGAGAAATTTGGCCAATAATTTCTATTATTGAGATAAGAAATGGGATTGCAGGGGCCAAGGGAAATCTCCCCCTTTACTTGCTGAAGGTTCACTGAAAAATCAACTCTAGAAGATGTAGATAGATTAATAAGAATAAATGAATACTATATTACTGCATATATGCCGAGCATCACAGAGTGATTACTCAACCCCCCAACATGGTAGAGAAGCTTATGTGCCATCTTGAGGTTACTGAAAAAATGGAGTTTAGATCATGACCCAAAATAGGTTATGATGATAAATCAGGTCATAATGGCTAGATGGGTTATGGAAGGGTGAGAAGAGGAGCACCTTCATTAGCGAAGGAGGTCTTACTATATAGATGAGACTTCACAGGTAGCAGCCTCCAGAGAGAATAGATGGCAAATGTTTTTTTCAGATTTTAAGGTGTCAGGCTCTCAGATCACCTTTTCTACACGTCCCCAAATAAATGCCTGGCTGCATCAATACCAATTCTGTACACATGCAAATTTTCTCCCCAAAACGATAGCTTTGCAGGGCTATTTGCTGTTCTTGAACTGCCATCTCTAAATATGTGAAAAAAATATATTTTGGGGTAAAATATTTTTATTTCTTTCAGGATAATTATACAAGGTGATAATAATATTGAGATGAGAGAGAATGATACTCTCTAACTGTAGGACTCTATGATGAAGGTCAGGGCGAAGAGGCTACCAAGACCCACTTGGGAGTTTATGTCACTATTCTAACATGTTTCATCTTTGGTTTTACAATGAAATTGAAGGAGAAAAGGATTCACTGAATACCTTTTATATCTTTTAGTGCATCAACTAGTACCTATGGTTCAAATTTAACATAATTATGCCAAAGTTACATGGTGAAAGAAACAAAAATATGTGACCTCAAAGTATGCCTTTTATGACATATTTTGAGATGCCTATTCAGAGAGCTTGCCAACAGCACTAGCCTAGCAAAGCTGCCTTTCCTGGAGGAAAATTGCATCTGTAGAGGAAATAAAGCAAAGTAAACAGACACAGTTGGGCTTTCTCAGAGGCCATCCCATGTCTGGATGTAGGAAAGATTAAGTGAAAGTCTGACATCTCTAAAAATCTGACAGAGAAACATTAACCAGAGGCCACTATCTATTGTTTCTGAGGGCTGCTAATCATGAGGTTTTATGTTATTAACAAGATCACTTTTAGTAGCCAAGCCTCCTTTTCTCTTCCTCCTGTAATCTGTCTGATGACTATAACCTGTCATGCTTCTCTCTGAGCCCCAATTTTTTTCTGTAACCTCTACATAGTTTGAAAGTATCAACCATCTTGCCTTTGAGATTTCATACTTTTTATGACTCCCTTGCATATGTGTGCACATAAAATGTGTATGCCTTTTATCTATTAATCTGTTAATTATCAGTTCTATGGACTCACCTTATCAAACTTTCAGGGGAAAAGTTGGAAGTTCCCTGCAAATGGTCAAGTAGGAGACACACCAGAGTGGAGTCTTGAGATCTTGATTCTAGGTGCCATCCAAAAGACCATCAGGATATCTAAGTCACAGAAAGAAGAGCATTTTTGTTGATAGCAGTTTGCAAACCACAAAGAAAACGTCTTTGACATGGGCTGAAGGTGCTCTCTTTTCAAAAAGGGAAAGAACAGTTTGGATTCCATGCCTCATAGGACCTATATCACACAATAGAGTCATACATACTTAGCAGGTTTGGGGGAGAAGTTGTATATCTTTATGAGGGAAGTCAAGCACATGCAATAAGTAAACCTAACTGTGACATACTTTCCATGTTCACTTTGGAGTGGAGTCCTAGTATAAAAATGAGTGAAATTTGTCTCTTTACATTAAAAGGTGAGCTCTAGGACACACAGACGATTTATGCACAGCCTCTATAAGCTTGCTGAAATGGATTTAAGGTCTGTTATTACCCATCAGAAAAGATTGTAAAGTCAGTCCCCTGTCTAACCAGAGTTGTAGTGGTGGTCTGGGTTGTAAATTAGAGTTAGGAGGGATCTGATAGCTCCTATTGTTGAAGAGTTTACAACTGTAGAAATTTAGGAACTTGCCAAGCCAACCAGGCCCTGATTTTGATCTCAGCTCAGGTAAATTTCCCTCTGCCATATCTCACTATGTCTGTCACTTTAAGGAAGACATTTAAAATCATCTCACATTCCTGGGAGTGAATTTCTTCATGTATCTATGTGTCTGTACACACACACACACACACACGCACACACACACACACGTGTGTGTGTGTGCGTGTGTGTGTATAAAATACAATTATTATTTTCCTTTTTTTGAAACAGCATCTCACTTTGTCATCCAGGCTGGAGTGCAGTGGCATTAATAGGTCTGTCTCACTGTGGCCTTGACCTCCAGAGCTCAAAAGGTCCCCCAAGCTCAGTCCCCTAAGTAGGTGGGAGCATAGGCATATGCTAATTTTTGTATTTTTAGTAACGATGGGATCTAGACATGTTGCTCAGGCTGGTCTCCAATTCCTAAGCTCAAGTGATCTGCCTGCCTTGGCCTCCCAAAGTGCTAGAATTACAGGCATGAACCATGGCACCTGGCCCAGAGAGTCATATTAAAGTGATCACGTGTATTTTTTTCTACTCAAAGGGCCATATATGATGTTAGATTATTGATTTTTTTTGTTAATGTGTAATTTTTTGAGATAATTTTGGCTCCCTAATCAAGTTGCAAATTCTTAAATAAAAAGTTGAAAATAGGACCAAAAACACCCAGTAATATTTTAGTACAAAACGGAAAACTTTTCTTAGATATCTACAACAGGGGTGTCCAGTCTTTTGGCTTCCCTGGGCCACACTGGTAGTAGAAGAATTGTTTGAGGACAAATATAGAATACAATAATGATAACTGATGAGCTAAAAACAAAAATTGCAAAAAAAAATTCTTATAGCATTTTTATAAAGTTTACGAATTTGTGTTGGGCCTCATTCAGAGCTGTCTTGAGCCTTATGTCTGTCACCTATGGGCCATGGGGTAGACAAGCTTAATCTACTTGAAGAAAAAAGATGATTCCAGTAGCTCTTACTAAACACTTTACAAAGAGTAAATACAAGAGAGTATTTACCTGCAGGAGAGAAACGACAAATAAAATCAAGGAAATTATGTGACGTTCTCTTGCTCTAGTGGTTTATTTTTATTTTTATTTTATTTTTTATTTTTTTTTTTGAGACAGCATCTCACTCTCTTGCCCAGGCTGGAGTGCAGTGTTGGGATCTCAGCTCACTGAAACCTCTGCCTACCAGGTTCAAGTGATTTTCCTGCCTCAGGCTCCCAAGTAGCTGGGATTACAGGCGCCACCACCATGACTGGCTAATTTTTCGTATTTTTAGTAGAGATGGAGTTTCAACATGTTGGCCAGGCTGGTCTCAGATGCCTGACCTCAAGTGATCTGCCAACCTTGGCTGCCCAAAGTGCTTGGTGCCTGATTATTAAAATGACACATTAGCAAGAACAAAAATAGTCTTCCTGTAGGAAAACAGGAGAGATATTTGTCAGACCTACTTAATGCATGATTATTTAATGGGTTTCTTACTACGCTAAACCACAGGAAGAAAAGAGAAAGTATCAAGGAAATTAATTCACCACTCTGGGTATAGATTAGTATAAATTATTCTCCTAGTGTTTCTATCCAAGTAGACAAATCTACTGTGAAATGTAGAACAGAATATATCCAAGTTTAATGCACAATTTTAGATAGCAATACAAAATTTGATAGCAATGAAAAGTTAATGTAAACATTTTTAAAGGAGTCTGATTTGTTATGATAGTCATGGTACCACTCAATGAGGTTTACCATATTAAAATTCTGCATTTGCCATTTGAATTTTGACAAGTGCCTAAAAATCTGATTCTCTTATGACTACAATTCTCAGCAATTCTGGGTATTTTAAACTTGTATTTCATTATTTCTAATGACACGAGTGGCTGTATAAACCAGAAACATATGAGAACCAAGAGCTCCAAAAGAAACTACAAATCTTAACATAGAGTTATTTACTTCTATTGGAATTAAGTTGCAAGCAAGCCATAGCTTGGTGGTATCCAAAAAAAAAAGGTTTTGGAGCCCTGCATTTGTTTTAAGAAACTCTTATAGAATGTCAGATAAAATTACCAAACTAAAATATTAGAGTCTTTAAGCAGAAGTTAGAGTTCAAGAAGGCTAATTTGGAAATTAGGATCTAGTGGGACTAAATATATAGCCTGGTCTTTTTGCCCTAGTTACAAAGGCTTATAGAAAAGGGATTCACCAATGCATCCAAATGCAGAAATCAATCAAGCCACAATAATGTATTTAATCTTACCAGATGCATAATAATTTAAATATTGGAAAATAAGATAGCTGTGAAAAGAATGATCTCTATCTATCTATCTATCTATCTATCATCTTATTGTAATTAGGCAAAAAGATATATATATATATATATGAGTATATACATATAATGTACATGAGATATATCTTCATTTAATTACAATAGATGATAGATAAGTATATATTTATATATATAAGTATATATGTGTATGTATACATATTTGCATCATACAGATATGTGTGTATATATACACATGTGTGCCTATATACACATGTGTATATACACATATGTGTATAAATGCACACAGATATGTATATATAGACACACAAATATATATATTAGTTAGGCTTACTAGAAGTTTCCTCAGTCACCCTAATAAAAAAGTCTTGTATTAACTGACATTGCACTTTTCCTAACATTGTAGAACCACCAATAAGATGGAACTTGGTTATAAGGCAGCTATAACTGCTTTATAGATTAGTATAAAACCTTAAAGATTAGGGTATAGATTAGCATAAAAGTTAAATTAATGCTAGAATAGTATCCACATAGCTATGGTGAAATTTTACAGAAAAATCTTTGCTGAAATTATAAAGTAGACACTGAAAAGTAACAGTATAACTACTCAGAAAATTTTCCATGGTAGTCAAAGGCATCATTAACTCAGCAGAATAGTGAATAAAAAATATGCCAATGTTTTCTAGATGATGATTTAAATTTTCATGGTATAATAACTTCAAAAATAAAATGCCTATTATAACTAAGATATATATTGATAAAGGCAAGTAAAATTAAATAAAATGATTAACCAATGATTTTTAAAAATCTTTATACATTAATTTTTCATTCAATAAATATTCATAGAATAACTCCTTTGTATCAAGGTGCTATATAATGTTCTGGGAATAGGAACAATTTATATCAATAACTGTTTTTTTTTAGAGAAACACTAGCATGTGAAAAAGAACTTAAAGCTTTCTACATGTGTAGAAAGAGTAGTCTGAAATAAAGACTGTAGTTATAAGATAGAGCACAATTAGATATAATGCAATAATCTATCCCGTAAATGCTAAATCATGTTCCCAAAATAGAAACAGGATTAGATAGTCCCTCCGAAAAATGAAGAGTCACATTTAATACTTTTTAAGTTTCAGCCCTGTAGCAGCTTGGACATTCATATTGAAAATGGTTTTAGGTGAATGAATAATGCAGGTAAGTCATGGTATTATTGATCTCAGCAGTGCACAATCATTGTCAGTCAAAATGTACTTCCTTCTTCTGAATGAATGAGAATGAACAGGAGAAGAGTAGATGGTGGGAGGAAACAATGGACTATGAGAAAATTTATCTCTGCTTTACAAGAAAAAGTGAAATACTTTGTTCTAAATTATGAATGGATTATATATATAACATTTTGTGTACATATATATGTATATATATATACACATATATATACACACATATATATATACACATATATATATATATATATATGCATTTTCAGATGAGTATGTTTATTTGTATAATAAAGACGTCCCAAGGAGAGAGAGATGATTTCAACTCCTAAAATTCTTATCAATCCTATTTTCAAAGCACTGAAAAATTACATTATTGTTTCTTTTTCAGATAAAGACTACAAACTGATGGTTTACTGACATGATCCTACCAGATTTACTTTTTCTTTCTATACTTCTATGTATATACAAGACATAAGCAGAAAAGGTCCTGAACCAAACTAAATAGTCAGAAGGCTTTCTGGGAAGAAGACACAACTATGATTTGTTTTACTGAAAGCCTTATTACTTAACCGTATATTTTTTTAAACCAGAATTCTTTGTTTATTAATCACAGCCTCTTTTCAAAAATATTTTTTTTCTTTCTATGTCAATTCTAATTCTTTGTTATGGTCAAGAGTCAGTCAGGCTTGTTTGGGGCTCAAAAAATACTGAATAACATGTCTTTTTTTCGGATGTTGAAGATTTCTGTGTTGTAAAGAAAACTAATCCCTTTGAAAGGTCAATTCTATGCCCCGCCTCCTGTCTCCCCAATACTTTAAAGAAAAGAATGGAAGTAGTTTAAAAGCACTGGAAGTTTTTTTTAAAATAGAAATTTGGTCTTTAATGAGTAGAAAACTGCTGAAAGTCAAATATTTTCATAATTAAAGAATAAAAAAAGTGATTATTTTATTGAAGGGGTGTTTTGTTTGATGGCCAGAAAGATACCCTTGATATTTATTTTATTCAGGTAGCTACATACACTGAAGTCAAGATTCTTATTTAAGAGCCTTTACTACTACTGAAACAAAATATAAATAACGAATAGAAAGCACAGCCCATCAGAAATTCCATGTTCTGTTCACATAATACCCTTTTCTGTCACTATTTCCACATATGGAAAATGAAGTAAATACTTAATGATAAAAACACATTTATAGTCTCAAATGAGAGGTACTAGAATCCACAGGAACTGATTAGAGATCCAAGTTTTTTTTTTTTTTTTTTTTTTTGAAAGCAAGAACAAAGAACCCAACCCATATTTAGATCATTGCCTTTCAGTGGGTTGGAGTGTTGAGAAAAGAGTGAGGCCCTATCCCACACCATGCTGGCATATCAGGATCTCTGGGGGACCTTTCAAACTGCTCATTTCTTTTCTTTTCTTTTCTTTTTTTTTTTTTTTTATTAAGATGCTTTTTTTTTTTTTTTTTTTTTTTTTTTTTTTTTTTTTTTTTTTGTACTTTAAGTTCTGAGGTGCATGTGCAGATCTTACAGAATTGTTGCATAGGTACACACATGCCATGGTGGTTTGCTGTCTCCATTCCCACCCCCCACCACTCCCTGTCACCTATATCAGGCATTTCTCCCAATGTTATCCCTCCCCAACCTCCCCATCCCCTGCTGCCCCTCCCCTAGCCTGCCAACCCCCAACATACCCCAGTGTGTGATGTTCCCCTCCCTATGCCCATGTGTTCTCATTGTTCAACACCCACATATGAGTGAGAACATGTGGTGTTTGGTTTTCTGATCTTGTGTCAGTTTGCCGAGAATGATGGTTTCCAGTGCTTTATAACTCCTAGCTGGTTATGTTGTATTAATTTATATACAATTAGAGCAATAATTTGACTCCTCAAAGAACACATTATCTAATAAGTAATAGTAAATGACCACTGGAAAAATCTCCTCCTGCAACTCGGCCAGTCACTACCATAAAGTCTTATAAATTCAGAAAGATTCATAAAACATGTCTTTTAAAAAAAAGATCTGCTATGAAAATTTCTAACATCTCAGACAAGTTGAAATGTTCTCCTGCCTTTGAAATGTTCACCATCCTTTAAAAAAAAATTATTTACAATACTATTGCCTGTCCCTGGCCCAGAGTATAATAGAGAATGGGAAGTCTAACATTCTCTCTGTTTTTTTTTTTTTTTTTTTTTTTGCTCCAAATTCTAGCAGTAGAAATTAAAAGGGAATATACATATTTTATTAGGGTGGGAGAATGTACAAATTTATAAATAGTGTCCAAAAATACTGATTCACTCCAAATGCACAAAAATTACATCATTTTAAGAGTGGAAAAGTTAAGTCTGGCATACTGAAAGGCTAAACAACTTCAACAAGCTGAAAGTGTAGTTTAAATTTACATGTTGAATTCACTTATAAAGAAACACACTGGTGTATAAACTCTATTTTTGTACTTAAAATATACTAATTGATTTATACACCCAATTTGGACTAAAAATATTCTTATATATACATTAGTATATATATTTTAATATATATTGAGGATATATTGAATACATTGCCTCCATGTATAATATGCATATGTTATGAATATATTTATTATATCTATTATATGTGTTACATTACATAATAGTGCTACATATATGTAAATAATTTAGTTAAAAGTTAAATTTTTTTCTTATGCTGGTAATAACATGTAATATATAAATGCATTAAACAAGTTTTTATGGCTACTGAGAATAATCTTACATGATTTTTTGATAATCTTTGCAGTAAGATGAACATATCATTTTAGAAAAAGAGAATGTATCATTAAATTTCTATACTATTGTAATATTGCACAGAGAAATCTAAGACAGTTTAAAATTTTAATTCAATATTTGATATATTGACAATGCATAGATAAACATGGCATTAAATATTGTACTACAGAAATTGCCAAAAATTTAGCAATGAATTATGAGAGTAGGCTTAATTTGAATATTCTTTAGGAGAGAAAACTAAAGGCTTATTTGTCTTATTTACATTTTATCTTAGTCCATACCTCTACCTTTTCTGAAAGAGTCTATCATGAAAAATCATCAAAAGAATTTCACTACTCATTTAAAAGAAATTAAGAGAAGTCTCATCAAGCAAAATTGAAAATAATGTAAACTTTTCTGATATACAAATCTCATTTTAATTTTTTTTGTATATTAAATTCAAATTTTGTGGGGTAGATGACAAATTACTATTTATTGACCTGAGTGGCCAGGCTGGAGTGCAATGGTGCAATCTCAGCTCACTGCAACCTCCGCCTCCCAGGTTCAAACAATTCTCATGCCTCCGCCTCTGGAGTAGCTGGGATTGCAGTTGCCCACCATGATGCCCAGCTAATTTTTGTATTTTTAGTAGAGATGGGGTTTCACCATATTGGCCAGGCTGGTCTCGAGAACTCCTGACCTCAAATGATTCTCCTGCCTTGGCCTTCCAAAGTGCTAGGATTACAGGTGTCAACCACTGCACCTAGCCATTTAAAAAAACTTGTCATTCCTGAGGTTAAGGAGCCAAATCAACTTGTTATAAGCTGATTTTATAAAGCAATTAGAAAAGCTATATTTTGGATTCTCAAGATTAATTTATTAATTTCACTATGTTTGGTGATAGTTAAAAATTAGATAAAACAAAAAATCTGAAATATGCCTAACACCATATGTGATATGTAGTAAACAATTAACAAGTATTAGTTTCAATAGAAAAAATGGGTCTTAAATCTGGCTGCATATTAGAATAAAGGGAGCTTTTAAAAAATACTCATATGTTTTAAAAAATACTCAAACCTGGGAGTTATCCTCACAAATTGTCTGATCTTAAGTGATAGAATTCTCTCTCTCCAAAACATTCTGAAGTGTAACTGGAGAATTAAGAACCACTGACATTGTGATATTGGATATCTACTTTTAATGTAGTTTGTAATAAATACCTTCCAGAGCATATACAGTTAATTAAGCAGTATATTGCATAATATTTATCTTTTTCACCTTATGATTTAATGTTTCCTTAAAAAGTGCAATATAGGCTACATACTGTGGCTCACACCTCTAATCCCAGCACTTTGGGAGGCTGAGGCAGGAGGATCGTGAGGTCAGGAGATCAAGATCATCCTGGCCAACATAGTGAAATCCAGTTTCTACTAAAAATATAAAAGTTAGCTGGGCGTTATGGCACCGTGCCTGTAATCCCAGCTACCTGGGAGGCTGAAGCAGGAGAATCTCTTGAATCAGGGAGTTGGAGGTTGCAGTGAGCTGAGACTGTGCCACAGCACTCCAGCCTGGAAAGGGAGAGATTGTTCATCTCAAAACAACAACAAGGACAACAAAAAGCAATATGGAAGAAAATTAAATAAAAGAGGCTAAGGAAATTCAGTACTTCTAGCAAAAGAGAGAGATGGGATGAAATTCATAAATACAGTAACTAAAAGAAAGTATATATACATGTATATATTATATAATATATACACATATATAATATATAACACATGTTTTATGTTATATGTATATATTAAATGTTATAAACACACAATATATACATATATGTATACATGTATATACATACACATAATATATACATATATGTATATATATTACATATATGCATACATTACATATATGTTTGTATGTATGCATATGTGTGTTTATATAGGTGTACATATGTATGTATATATGTATATATGTATATATTAAGTAGTTCCATTAAGCAGTTTTAAATAAGATTATCTCTAATGTTTGCTGCATAGTCTATTGCTTCACCAGGCTGTTAGAAAAAGGCAAGTGCTGGGATGTTGACATGCTATCCACAATGTGTTAGAAGAAAGTTAAATTGTTTAGTAAACATTAGTTTCCCAAATAATTTTGGTTGCTCTTCTGTTGTCACAATCATGTTCATAAAACTATTTGCATCAGGCATGTTGACATTTTCCACTGTGTAGACATACTTAAAAGTGATATCCAATTAGTTCTTTCAATTTTATTAAATATAGATTAAAAATTTGAAAGTTCTTTCTCCTAAAATATCATTTCTTAAAAATAAATGTACAAATATATTTAGAAGACATCATAGACCTCTCTTTATAAGATTTATGAAAGTAGGTATACATTCATGGGTCTTAATGCATAAGTAATTTGGGAAATACTTCATTTGTCATGGAAATATTTTCCCTCCTTAGCGCCACATTCCTTCCATGAAAAACAAACAAACAAAACAAATAAACAAAGTACATCAGATATGTAAACTTCTGCAGTTGATAAATTTCAGTCAGGAGAGCCTAATTCCCTGTCAATTGGATAGTCGTAATTGCTTATATTCAAGGACTTCTATGTGGGCATAAAAATGCATGAGGTGACTAGTCAATTAGTCTTTCCTCTCAGGAGGTCTGGCTTTGGCCAAGCACACAATAAAAGGACTCTATTAACTTAATTCTATCTGTAATTTGTGTACATGACCCAAATCACCTCAAAGTAAATTATGATTAGTTGTTCCAATTCATGAAAGAACTAGGACTAGAATCACAGTTGAGGTCCACAGGGGGATGGTGAAACTATGAAGGAATTGTGTGCAGCACCTGCCCATACCATGCCCTGCTTAATCAACTCCCTCTCCATGGGGCACTGGAAAGAAGGCTGGAAGATCACCAAGAGCTGTTTATACAACTGGAACCATTCCATCTCAACTCCAGTGAAGCAAACAACAGTGAAAGGGGCTTCTATTCCAATCATCCAATGAAAACAATATGAAGTGGACATCTTGAGAAGTAAATCACCAGGAACATTAAGACATTAGGGAAAGAACATTTTTTTAAGTAGTTCAATGAATCAGTTTTTACTGTTTATCTCTAGTGTTTGCTGTGGGGTCCATTGCTTTCCTAGACTGTTAGAAAAAGACAAGATGTTGATGTGCTATCCACAAGAAAGTGAGAGAAAATCATATATGGGTTATAAAACAGTAAAATCTTTTCTCATTACATGTTTCATTGAGTAGGCGCTTCTTTGCTTATTTTCATAGCCTTTTATAGCTCTGTGTGCCTAAAGTTTCCAAACACAAATTATTTAACTTAAATTTATTTCCTATATAAAAAGTTTATATAACATCTAAAATGTATATATTTTCTAAATAAAAATTCAGTTAAAATGAATATCTTGCACTGTGTTTCAATTCTACTTCTAACTTAAATCTCCATGATATTTTTTATCATTTGGATCTTTATAATTCTTATTATAAGAATATTCTTTAGTTTTTTTTTTTTTTTAACTAGACTGGGAATAATGAAAGAATTTTATGTTGAAGATTGTCTACTTGGGAAAACTGTACCTTGACAAACAGAAAACAAGGGCAAAATTGTACTGTACTAAATAATAAACTTTATATCCAACACATTGCTTTCAAAATGGAAAAATAGTTAAAATTTAGTTATCTCCAAGTAGTTTGTATATGCCAAAGATGAAGAAAGGAGCTGTGAAATGCAGCTCTGAAATGCTGCTGTGGTTAGCAGGAAAACACAACAAAATGCTCACATCAGTGTTCCTTAATCAGTGACTCAGAACAAACACATTGGCCATCAGATTAACAGACTTTTCCATAGGCAGATCCAGTAAATACAGAAGACTGAAATTATCGAAAGATAAACTATAACACTATAAATTGTTGTATGTGGCATCCAGTTATTTTATTCTTTATGCTTGCTAGAATTTACCATAGTATTTTTTCTTATTAAGAGAAGCAGTAAGCAATACACCTCTGAAATTTTGTCAGTTATTTTAAAATGTACAAAAGCAATGCAAAGGTATGATACCACTTCTACAGAGAAAAAGCATGTATTTCAAACTCATGAAAAAAATGTCAGCTGTGTATAAAACTTTTCACCCAGGCATTAATTATTTCCTTTTTATTCCTCATATACACATGCACGGCATCATCAATTTTTTTTTAATGATAGATGTATACCCTACAATTGTTTTAATAATGTATTCTGTAAAACATGCTTTTTACTCTCATAAGATTCCTCAAGCAGCAGTACAAATAGGGATATTAGGAAGTCTTAACATAACACAGATTGCTGCCAAATTGTCAGCTGTTGCTGGATGAATAGTAAGACCAAGACACATTTTTACCCCCTTGGGTTAACTGTTTTAGATGACACATCTGTATACAGTTGTCCAGTTAATATTAGTATAAGTCTTCACTGTTGTCATAAATACTATAACCAAGAAAACTAGGGGTGCAGTGATGTCTTTCCTCTGGAATGTAACGTGAGGATTATAACCAGGATAGTTACCCTGTTGATCACTCATAAAGCCTAAGGACTGCTGAAAGCATTGCTAATTTTTCATGCCTTAAGTATGTAATCACATCCTAGAGACTTCAGTTACATACTGATAACAATTGCTTCTTTTCTAGAAGGCAAACCACAACAACCGTAGAAGAGAAGAATTAAAACATCTATCCATAAATTTCACGTGCACATACATGACAATGATTGTATTGAGAGTTGTCATCTGCTGCCATTGTCAGTAGTCTCATCCAGGGACAACTGCTAGTCATGCACTTCAGAGGCCTTTTAACTTTCAAATTTATGATTTCACACGTGAGACAAATCTGCTGTCATTTAAAAAGACAAATGCAGATTCCAGAGAATTAATATCCCTTTAAATACAACTGAAAAGGTATCCTTAGCCTCATAATCTTGTAGACTTTTAAGGAGGATCTTGTAAGATTACTGGAAAATTGCAAGTAAATATGATGGCAGAGTACATAAAAATTCCAATTTTTTGAGAAATAAGTTAAATGAGGAACAAATAGCTTTATAAATTATATTTTGTTATGCCTTTGCAAATGCCACTGTGAGATATTTTCATTCATGTACATTATTTATAAAATAAAATTGAAAGCCTAGCACTCACAGAAAATTCAAGTAAAATCTTTCAGTCTATTATCAGAAAAATTAATTAGTCAAGGAGTTTAGGTAAAATGATTTGATTATGGATGATTTCTATAATGGTATCAGGTTATTTTTTAATTTAAAATTTATATTCAACAGTTTCTATGAAACATCAGCTATTCTTGGTGAAATAATTCATAATAAAGACAAATTACTATATTTTTCAGTGCTGTGCTCATAATTTTGCAAACTAATTTAAAATTTATTTAATAATAGTAGGAACCAAACAAAATAGCATAATTTATGAGTTTCTGAATAGTTCTTTATATTAAAAATTTACTTAAATTTTTCTATCATTATTGTTATACGTGAACCGTGAACATGGCTTTTAGAGATGTTAGGCTCAATTTTAAACTTAGAAAAAGAGGACTATATAATAGCCATATTTTGAAAACACAGATTTTAGGAATTCTAATCTCATCCCTTCTTTGAAAAAAATCTCTATTATTCTTTACCTCAGGTTTTACATCAGTACTATATAAAAGGCATTACTAATTTATCTGGGTATTTTTTAGCATATTCACTTACATGATTTACAGACATTTTAAATACAGAATTTCTTTATAATAACCTTCTCCTTCTCCATGAACTAATAATCAATGTAAAATAAAAACGGATCCATCAGGAACAATGCTTATTTGAATCATCATGCTACATAAATGCAGTAATAAACATTAGCAGTTAGAAAGGCTAAGTAGGGACTGAAACTCTACTTCCAGATGGGCTGACATTTATTTCTATTGATTTCTCCTTTTTTTCTGGCAGTTCCTCTTACCTATCACCCCTCTTATCAATGTCACTGGACCTACTTCTTTGTTTCTTACTTTGCTGTAAGCTTGGTGGAAGTGGAATACTTTTGTAACCCAAGTTGTAGGAAAAATACGGAAGTAGAATCCTCAAGTACACACCACTGTCCTTGTATTAAGGGTATCCTCAGCCCCTAACCTCTCCCCTCACTGTCCATTCTCCAGCCTTTCTCAGCTTTTCATATCCAGACCTCTAACTACTGCCCCTTGGAGGAAATGTCCATGTTAATTGCAGTTGGTTTTCCACGTATGTGCAGATGAAAGTCCTTTAGCATTTTGTGTACAAGACAAACAGCACCAATGTGTAACCTTTTATTTTCCTTTGTTCCTAGAAGGCTTACAGGAAAATAAAGTTGGGAAAACAGGAGAGCAGGCATAGTTTTACTTTTATTTCTTCACTTTCAGTTGTTATTTACCCCGAGAGAACAAATTAAGGCTTTTTTGTTTGCTTCAAACATCAAAGGGCAAGAGGGTAAGCAGAAGTGTGTTTGAATTCTTTGTTGGAGAGGGAAGTGCAGAAATTTTTTTGCACGTGGGTGGTGAGCTATAGAGAAAGGCGATTCCTGTGGTTCATAAAAGAGAATAAAAGAGTCCTTAGCATTCTGGTAAGCACTGTTGTCTCCCAGGTATGTGAGATAAAGATAGACATTAAATAACACAAGAATACATCAGCTACCTCTATTCCTTCCCCATCCATGTGTCCCACATCAACCTGTTATGTGACGACTGAAGCTCTCTACTCTTGAAATATCCAAAGCTCATTGTTTTTCCTGAACATTGGCTATCAGCACCTCAGCATGCCTCATAGGCTTGCCTGGCTGGGACTCGCATGTAAAGGATTTGAGGACCTTGAGTAGAAGTTTTTAGTGGGGCCCTTCTATTTTCTAGTTGCTCAGAAATGGAGGTGGAAGGAATGAATTCCAGGTTCGATCATAATCAGTGCTTCATGTGTTCTCATATTCCAAATAGGTACTCAGTTTCTGATAGGAAAAGTGGTAAAAAATGGAGGTCAATGACTGGAATTTGCTTAGAACAGCAGGCAGGACATGTACTAAGTCAAACAGCTTATTGCAGGCTGAACTTCTAGACCATTCACTACCTATAAGTTTGTTTTATGAGAGCTTAAAATTTCTGATATAAAAACCTTTAGAACCTAAATGTTGTATTTATTCATGCTTCATTCACTTAGAAAATACACATTTTTTCCATGTGCTTAATTGACCATCTCAGATAAAATTTTTAAATTGTTAGAAAAAATAACATTCTAATTAATTCACTAATTAATGTATTTCATAAACATTGAATATCTTCTGGATGAGGTGCTCTTTAACTTTATTTAAATAGATAAAGGACTCTTCCATGAAACTAAATATTTTAACATATCAGTAATTTATATTGAGACTTCCAGAGCAGACATTTCTTTTTGCTTTTATAGGCTCTCAGAGAAGACGACATTCTCCACATAAGATAATAGTTGGAGTTAGAAACAGACATCCTGATATTTTTCCTTTTTTCACCTGGCCTTTCAGAGCTGAAACGTCATTGAAAAGGAGGAAGTACTTTTAAGTGTATCCTATGTCTTGCGATCTAAGATTATTTAAATAAGAAAGCACAAGAAATGAAGAAGTTGCTTCCAAGAACAACGATGTTTTTCTTTCATATTACATTACACATAGACAGGTTCTCCCGGGTCTGAAAACTGCACAGCTGTATGCATTTGTGTTCAAGATTAGGTTTGTTGTGTTTAGCTTGCCTCTTCTTTTATGGTTACTCTTGCTCAGCTGTCCATCTTTCCATCTCACTTTCACATTTCAACTCTCAAAAAAATGTGGAAGGTAATGAAATGTCTGGAATTTCTTTGGTGTATGGATACAAAGTAGTAGTGAAATAGACGTGCTCTGCTGGACACTGTCATTCATGAAATTGTGCAAAATCTGAACATAGGCATTGGGTTAACTGCTCAGACCAATTTAAAAAAAAATTTAAAAAAAGTCTAGGATTGAGGAGGATATGAGGGATTAAAATGCAGATTGTTCAATGAGGCACATTTCTGATTTAAAAAAGTCTTACAATTTTGAACATGGACTATTTCTTACAAGAAACTAAACTTTTCCCTTTCTTCTCCCATATCCCAATCTCAAGTTCTCTGAAATCAACTCAAATAACAAAATAACACAATCCTCACATTTCTATCCTTGGTTTACTATTCCTTATTATCTGATTAATAATTAATTTGTATTCATCTCATTTTTTATTAATATCTATTTACACAAATGTGCATATTAAATACACATATTTAGTCTCTTACGAATTTTGAAGTAAAAAGCAGAACATCTTTGAGCCTCTACCTTTGTGTTGGGTAATTTTAGCTTCTTTTTTTGTTTTCCCCCACAAAAACAGAAAGGAAAATGTTTACTCAGTCTCTTGTTTTACAGATACTCAATCTACTTGCTCTCTTATTCTTACAAAAATTAAATTTCTGTCAGGCCAGAATGTTCTATGACCAAAATAATGTATCTCATGCAAGATTTGGAAACTAATATGTGATATTTCCCAGAAATATTTTGGTTTTATCAGAAACATTTACTAATAGAATTCCAAGCATTAAAGAATTAAGGTTAATAGTTATTTCTGGAAGATCAAGGAACTCCGTGTGCCTAGCAGTCAGAGCTCAGAGGCGGCAGTATGCTTCTAGGCATAGATTCTGTGTCTTCTACTTGGGTGTGACTGACATGTTAGAGCAACAGAATGAAGCTGGAGATTGGTCACGGTCCAAAACCAACTCCAAACTGACAGCTACAGCTCTTCATCTATAGTTGCCTTGGATTATGTTGGCTCTTGCATCCCAGTAAGAAACAGTTTACTTTTGCTTTTAAGACCAGACTTTGGGGTTCTTTTCAACTTGATTTGTTCATCTCAAAAACTGAAAACCCAAGATGTATAAAAATTATAAAACTGTATAAATTCTTATTATGAACTTCATTAACATATCTATTGTCCTAAATACTATTATATTAGGATTTTGCAAATGTGGTACTCATAGTTTTCACTATCCCATAACTACCAAATTAGTACAAAACAAAAACAAAAACAAATAGCTAAATGTTCAGAATTAATAAAACTGCCACTGTATACCAAGCCTAAAAATTGTTGCTTTTTTGAAGTTCAAAGAACTTACAGCTACTTGAAGTCTCCTAAATATTGTTTTGTGAATTTTGTGTGTGTTATGGAATGAATTGTGTTCCTTGTTGAAAAAAAAAATTATTTTGAAGTCCTAACTTCCCTCAAACATGACTGTATTTGGAGAAAGGGTCTTTACAGAGGCGATTAGGTTAAAATAAGATCATTAGGGTTTGCCTGAATCCAACTGGACAGGTGTCCTTGTGAGAAGAGGAAATTTGGACACAAATTTGTATAGAAAGAATACATGGGAAGACACGGAGAAGATGGCCATCTCTAAGCCAAGTGGAAAAGCCTGGAATCGATTCTTTCCATAGCCTTCAAAAGGAACCAATTATACCTAAACCTCATCTTAGAATTTTAGTCTCCAGAATGGTAAGAATATAAATACTTGTTTGTTTGTTGTTTGTTTGTTTGAGACGAAGTCTTGCTCTGTCACCCAGGCTGGAGTACAATGGTACAATCCCAGCTCACTGCAACCTCCGCTTCCCAGGTTCAAGCAATTTTCCTGCCTGAGCCTCCCAAGTAGCTGGGATGACAGGTGCACACCACCACACCCAGCTAATTTTTGTGTTTTTAGTAGAGAAAGGGTTTCACCACATTGGCCAGGATAGTTCTTGACCTTGTGATCTGCCCACCTCAGCCTCCTAAAATTCTGGGATTACAGGTGTGAACACCATGCCTGACCAATATCTGTTGTTTAACTAATCTGATCTGTGATACTTTTTTAGACAGTCCTAGCAAACTAATATGGTATGCAAATTATCAATTTCTTATGAGAAAATTAAACACAATTTGAAAATAAAATTAGTAATAACTATATATATATTTAATTGCTGTATTATCCAATTAATGTTAACTCAGTATGAATGTAGTCCTATGGTTTTAATCTTGGCAAATGTATATTAAAAACATATTATACTACTCAAGAAAATATAGTAGTAGATCAATAAAATAAATAATCACTAACAGAACTTAATTAATCTGTGAATTTAAGCCTGGCTTACTAAGCCTGGTTTACTATAATACCTTTTCATTACAGCAGCTATAACTTTCATTTATCATGACCCATTCATGTATCTTTAAAATTTGATTTTTTTGGAAAGTATTTAGCTAGAAGCTTTAAAAAGGAATATTTTCAATAAAGTATTTTAGACTACCTATAAAATTAAGAAATGCAAATTCCTTCTCTAATTTTAATTTTATGTATTGGTATGAAACAGAAATGGATTTACTCCTATCATTTTATAAACAGTAGTTTCTCTTTGTACTTAGACATTCTTTTCAAAGCAATGCAATACTGCGGTGAAAGCTGAATTATTTTACAAAGAATTTTAATCATTGGTGTGTAACTGTATGGATTGCTTGGGTTGTTAAGGTGGCATTAACAAAAATTACAGGAATTACTCGCTGTCTTCATGATATTGCTAACTCTGATAGGGATATATGCCTTTTCAAAAATAAAAAACAAGACTTGAGTACAAGACATGTAACAAAGCAGTTAATGATTAATTGCTAAACAAATTATATACAATTAATGCTAGTTAGAAGGAGTGAACACTGGGGATACAGTGGTTTTGAAAGATTGCTTCATTGTGTTACTGCTGCTATTATTTAATCAACTTTACATTAAATACTAATATCCAGAAGTAGTAACAAAACCTTTTTTTTTTTTGTCAAAATGAAAGTTTGGGACAACTTGGAATTTTAAAAAGGAGGTCTATTTTAAGATTAAGCTGCCAATTGTTAGTTTCAATTTTGATAAAATGCATCAATGTCTCTATTCATCAAAATATAACTTACTGTTTTTCCACTAGAACAGAACTCACGTGTGTTAAGACAGAGTATTTGACCCATCTCCATTCACTTGGTTTCCCTCTTGCATGGTTTTGTAGGGCTTATGTAGACAATTCATTGACACATGAGTGAAGTCATCTGTTTGTGTGTTCATTCTTTGGCTTGCTGCAAACTCAAAATTTTGGGTGTTTTAATCTGTGCTGTGTTAAATGTAGCAATTGCCACAACAACCTGAATAACACATTAAAACAAACTTTCATAAGTGATCATGAGAGATTTTTAAAGACAAGTTTGTTGAACAGTCAATGACACTCTGAAATAAGAAATTCAGGCAGAAAGGAACTCGTATTAGTTTCCCTGAGGGTGCTTCAATAAATCACAAACTGAATAGCTAACAAAGAGAAATTTATTGTCTTACAATTCTGGGGGCTATAAGTCTGAAATTAAGATGTCATCTTGGCCATACACTCTGGAATCTACAGAGAAGACGTAGAGAAGACTTCTTCCTTGCCTTTTCCAGCTTCTGGTGTTTGCCAGCAATTCCTGGAGTTCCCTGACTTGTAGATGCATCATTCTTCTATTGTCACATGGCTGCGTTCTCTCTTTTCTCGTTTTACAAGGAGACTAGTCATATTGAAATAAAGACTCACCCTTGTCCAGTATGACCTCATCTTAACTAATCCCATCAACAACAGTAGTATTTCCAAGTAAGGTCACATTCTGCAGTACTGGGATTTAGGACTTGAACTTATTTTTTGAGAAGACACAAATCAATCCATCGAAAATGATGTCAAATGTAAGTAAAAGTTTACCAAGCTGAGAGAGAGAGATCCAGGAAGCCAAGAAGGATAAGTTTCCTCAGTAACTAGCAGGGCTTTTTCAGTGTGGAAACTCAATAAATATTTATAGATGGAAGGAATGAATACAGTCAGGGAGAAGAGCCCATATAAATGCAGAACGGCCTATGTTAGGTTTCTATTGCTGCTCTAACAAACTACCACAAATTTAGTGGCTTAAAACAATATCTATCTATAATTTTATTGTCCAGAAGTCTGAAATCTGAAGCCTGAAATATGTCTTCCCAGAGAAAAGTATCAACAGAGCTGTGCCTTTTCTGAAACTCTAGAGGAAAATATATTTTCTTGCCTTTTCCAGCTTCTAGAAGCCGCCTGAATTCCTCGACGCCTTGCTTTTTCCTCCATCTTCAAGGCTAAAATGGCTTGGTGAGTCCTCCCCTCAGTGTCACCTCCCTGGTTCTGAATCTTCTGTTTCTCTCTTTTTCATTTAAAGACTATTGTGATTACATTTGACCCACCTGGATAATCCAGGATAATCTCTCTATTGTAAGGTCAACTGATGAAAAACCTTAATTTCACCTATAATTTAACACTCTCTTGCCATTTAACAGAACATATTTCCATATTCCAGGGATTGGGACATGAACGTCTTTGAGGAGGTGATGATTGAAGCCCATTAAAACTTCATTGCTCTTGAAAAAAAATTATTTGTTTCTTCATAAACTGATAACAGAACTGTATTTTTTTTTTCCCAGAGTGCCACTGAATTTACCTGTATATTCATTTAGAAATGTCTGCTATGCGGCTGGAAACCAAGCTAGACTGAATTATTCCATTCCATGACCTCCTGGTCTAGATTAGAAAACGACATGTATATAATCAATAACATATAATATGTGCTATATATTACATATATAATAATTTCAGGACAGTGTGAATTGATTGAACTAAGGTTCATTTACAGTTTACTGACAGCAAAATAAAGGAACACAAACAATTTTATATATAAAAAAATAGAATTATATAAACCTCATAAAAAAAACCTGGCAACTGAAAATGTTCCCAAGCTTGGGTAAAAGTTTACCAGGTAAAAAACGTACAATCCAAGAAGCCAGGAAAGATAAGTTTCCTCAGAAACTAGTGGTGGGACTTTTTCAGAGTAGAACCTTAATAAATATTTACAGATGGGAGAAATGAATATAGCCAGGGAGAAGAGCCTGTAAAAATGCAGAAAGACAAGTAGTAGAAGAGTATTTTCTGGGCATTATAAATGGTACTTCTCTTTTGGAGCAGATGATACAAAAAGAGAGGAGATGAGTTGGTGTTGGGAAGAGTTTGAATTCAGGTAGGTGGGCTTGTGTGTCAGCCAAGGGAATTGAGACTTCAGACAGAGTATCTCTTACCCTTTACAGGAAACTAGCCCCTTTTAGAATCCAATGAAACTCTAAAATCTCTCTCCTCCTATATATGCATATATGAACCTTATATATGTAATTTCAAGGTTTGTGAAGATGCCTTGAAATCTATAAATCTTATGTATAGCCTGCAGAACCCAGAGTGAAAACCAAATAAGAAAGACAATGAAAAAGGAAAAAAGAAAATACCTGCTATAGGCAATAGGTATAGGAAGTTACTACCGAACCATGAAGAAGTTTATAATTGAACTGAAATTATGTTCATAAAAATCATATTGCTCTATTAATGAAAGTGAGGAAGATGAGTTTGGAGACAGGGGAATAGAAGACTAATTCTCAAATGTCCAGATGAGAAATCCAATAGGACTGAGCTAAAGCAACATCACTCTTTTGCTGTCTTAAGATAAACATTTTAAGAAGGTTCTTAGTTGTTTGGTATACCATTTAAAAAATTGGGGTATAGGAGAAAATGATACAGAATGGATGAAGAGGAATAATACCAGTAAATATTACAATTCATGAGTGTTTTAATAATATTAAGCTGGATTCAGTATTTACAATAGATTTTAATGATAAAATATAGGTTGCCTGAAAGCAAACTACAAAAAGTCACAGAGAGAAACCACCACGGCATCAAGCAAGACAAGAAAGACATACATCAAGCAAGACTTATTTTTAATAGTTTTATTGAAATATTATATAACATACATACCATAAAATTCACCTATTGTAAATGTACAATGACTTTTGGTAAATGGGTAGAGCTGCACAAGCACCACCACAATGCAGTTTTAGAACCTTCCTATCACCTCTCTAAAGTTCTTCCGTGTTGTGCTGCCACCTCCACATAGCTAATCCCTGCTTCTAGTTAGTGTAGTTAGAATCACACTTATGTTTCTGCTTCTAAGAATCTACATTTCCTGGACATTTTATAGAAATAGAATAATGTAGTGTGTATTCTTTTGCATTTGGCTTCTTTCAATTAGCACGTTTTTGAGATTCAACCCTGCTGCTGCATGTATCAGTAGTTCATCCTTTTATTAACAAATAGTATCTCATTTTATGGACATGTCATATTTGTCTTATTCATTGTTCTGCTGATAGAAACCTGGATTGTTTCCATGCCTCAGCTATTATAAATAATGCTGCTATGAACGTCTCATGTACATGTCTGTGTAGACATTTTAAAAATAAATTTATTTTTATTATTATGTTTTTAGAGGCAGGATCTCACTCTGCCACCTAGGCTGGAATGCAGTGGTGTGATCATAACTCACTGCAACCTTGAACCTCTAGGCTTAACTGATCCTCCTGTCTCAGTCTGCTGAGCAGCCAGGAGTACAAATGTTCACCACCATGCCCAGCTAATTTTTTCCATTTTTGGTAGAGATTTGGGGATCTCTTTGTTCCCAGGCTTGCCTCAAACTCTTGGCCTCAAGAAATCCTCTCGCCTTGGCCTCTAAAATTGCTGGGATTACAGGCATGAGCCAACACACCTGGCCTATATAGTATTTTAAAAATTTACTTTGCTGAAGTTCTAGGAGTGAAATGTTTAAATGCTTAAGACACTACCAAATTGTTTTCAAAAGTGACTCTGAAATTTTGTACTTCCACAAACAATGAATGATGGTTCCAGTGTCTTCACATCTTCTCCATATTTGCTATTAGTATAGTGATCCCAGTCCGTGTGTAGTGGTATCTCATTATAGTTTAATTTGCATTTTCTTGATTACTAATGGTGTCCAACATCCCTTAAGTTGATTATTACCCATCTGAGTACTTGCTTTAGTGAAATGTCTGTTTAAATATTTTACACATATGCAACTGATTTTTTTGTCTTATTGATATAAAAGTGTTCTTTATATATCCAGTATAAAAGTTTTATTTCATATTTACTTAGATATTTTTTTCCCAGTCTGTGGAAAATTTTTACATTTTCTTAATGGTTTCTACTAAAATACCATTTTTAGTTTTGATAAAATCCAATTTATCAATTATACCTATCTGTGCATAAAGTCTTTGGTGTCATCTAAAAACTTTGCTTACTCCAAATTCATAATGATTTTCTCTTATTTTTCCTTCTCAGTGTTTTATAATTTTTGCTCTTGCATTTGGGTCTATGACACATTTTGAGTTAATTTTTGATGTATCAAAATTTTCTTTTTAATGTCAATGTTCTCTTCAACTATTCAACCATTAGTTCAAATATCATCATTTCCTCATTAAATTGTTTGGAAAATTGTCAAAATCAATTAACCATAAATACAAGGATTTACTTCTGGACTTTCAATTCTCTTAAATTAATCAATAGTCTTATTGTTCCACCAACAGTTCACTGTCTTCATTACTATGGCTGTATAAGATATTTCGAACGAGGTAGTATAACTCTTCTGTCTTTGTTCTTTCTCAAAATTGTGTAGCTATTTTAGGTCCTTTGCATTTCCAACAGGTTCTGGAGAATGTTTATTTTTCATCATTTTTCTTTTTTCTTTGGTCTTTAGATGAGATCTTTGTAATTGATCAATTTCAGTGGTTCTTTTTTCCACCACCTTGAAACTGCTTTTGAGGACTTTTTCATTTAAGTAGCAAAATATTTCATCTCTAGAATTTTTATTTTTAAAAATAATTACTATATTCTCAATAAGAAATGTTATTTGTTGATTTATTATTATCATATGTTCATTTAATTCTTTAAACATGGCTGCTTTTTCTTTTTAACATATTTTTAATAGCTGTTTTGAATTTTTCTCTGCTAAGTCCAACATCTTACAATGCTCAATTTCTATAATTTCTTTTTTTCCCACAGTATGAGTGACACTTTTCTATTTCTGTGCATATCTCATAATTTTAAAAATAATATAAATAATATATTGTAGCTACTATGATTCAGATTCTGCTAGCTACCCTTCCCCAGCAAAGTTGTTATTGCTGGTTTGTATTTTATTTGGTCTGTTTCTTTGCTCAGTAACTTGTTTTGGATAAATCTATCTCCTCCTTGGTGTGTGGCCACTGATGTTTTCATTTAATATTTTGTTTCTAAATCTGGCTTTCCAGGATTTGCCCCTGACAATTGGCAAAATTGTCAGCCAATAATTAGAAAAATTTTGTACTAATCATCTGGAGCCAATAAGACTTTTTCATTCTGTTGAAGTGTCTGTATGTGGGTAGGAGAGTGTATTCAAGTTCAGACTATGTTTGTCTGTGCTAGCTTCTATGCCACCATAATCTTTTATGTCACCTCTACATATGTGTGCAGCCTCAATGTTGGCTGAGAGTGTATGGCTGGTTTGAGTCCTCTTAGGTCTCTGCTTTGCATGTACACAGACTCAATCAAGAATACACTTGCTTCAGTAATAAATCAAATGTGGTCATGTCTGCTGATAATAAAACTGAATGTAGTCATTGCTCACTATTCTAATTTGAGTGGCTTCCTTTGACCACAAAAGCAAAGCGCCAGTTCTCATGGACTGTCTCATGATATCAGAACCTCCATGGCCACTCAGCCAGGAGTGGGAATGGGAGCAAACCCAGGACAGAAAGCCATGGACTCCTACTGTTCTTATCTCAGTTTTAGCAGTTTATCAATTATAAATGTGTCTCTGATAATTGTATGTCTTTGCTTTATTTCCAAAACAGGGAAATAGTTGTTTTCATCTCTTATTTCAGCTTTGTAATTGATTTATGGGGAGGAAATTTGCCAGTCTCCTCTCTTAGCCCAAGCTGTGAATCATACTATATGCCATGAATGGTGTCCAGAATAAAGAAATCAGAACACAAGATTGCATTCTGGTAATTTTTCAAATATCTGACAGATTTCCTTTTATTTTCTTTGGAAACATACAATGATCATTTGTAATTCATTTTTTTTTGGTCCATACAATACTGTTTTGCACTATGTTAAAAATATTAGCTTTTTCTTTATTGAAAGTTTATTATGTATCAAGAAAAATGCTAAATACTTTACTTGAATTAGATCCTAATAAACATATAGCTATTATTATTTTTGTTTTCATTTTATAGATGAAATATTATGGCAATAAGTTGCTTATGCTCACAAGTCTAAGAAATGGTTAGATGGCTTGGTTAAGACCACTAAGCTAAGTACTATTCAGCCATAAAAATGAATGAGATCCAGTCATTTGCAACAATATGGATGGAACTGGAGATTATTATGTTAAGTGAAATAAACCAGGTACAGAAAGGCAAACATTACATATTTTCACTTACTTTTGGGATATAAAAATCAAAACAATTGTACTCATGGACACTCACAAACATAGACAGTAGAAAGATAAGTAGATGGGGGTTGGGCAGGGGAAGGAGGGGATGGTTAAGTGGTACAAAATAACAGAAAAAAGAAAGAATGAATAAGATTGACTATTTGATAGCACAATAGGGTACTGTAATAAATAATGACTGTACATTTGAAAATAACTAGAAGGGTATAATTGGATTGCTTGTAACTCAAATGATAAATGTTTGAGGGGATGGATACCCCATTCTACATGATGTGCTTATTTCACATTGCATGTCTGTATCAAAACATCTCACGTACCACATAAAAATATATACCTACTATCTATTCACAAAAATTAAAAATAGAAAAAGACCACAGAGTGAATAAGTGGCTGAGTTCAAAACTTAACAGAAGACATTCTGATTATAAGTCTTTGCATTTCTTCATTTCTTCTTTCTTTAATTATTTTCATTGGACATGTGTTAATGTAATATGTAAATTTCACTAAGCTTCAATAAAACATCAAATAGTAACTTTGATATCTCATAAAATAGAACAACATTCATTTAACAGACAACAAACAGCAATGTAAATTTAATGGAAACACATTGCCTTTGGGTCAATGTACAGATCCAAAGCTAACTGCTCATACACTTCAGTGTGGTAATTTATATGGCTTCTGGTCCTTTACAGATAGGGTACAGCTTTTATAAGAGGAAGGTATTATAAAACATTAACTTTTTGTTCATATTTATTGAAATTATTTTTGAAGCTAATATTATCACAACTTTCTTTCCAAACAGCCTGTTAAAATCTCAAGTAACATCAGTACTCTATGGAACACACGTTGGAAAAATGAAACTACATTACTATGAAAAACAAGAAAAAGATCATGTTTGGAATAATGAGTTAAGTTATGGGATATGAGAGCTTAGGGCAGACAAAGTGTGGAAGAACAGTGTAGTCTGAGCTAAGAGAATCTTTTAAACTAACCTTGAGGTTTCCATACCTTATAAGAAAATTAGAAAGTCAAGAAGGTATTGAGAAATGTGGTTGACTGAGCAACAAGAAAAATATTTCTTAAATTGTTGTTCTAGTACTATGGTCTAGCAGTTAATTCATGAAATGTCATTCTATGACCAGAATCAAGGGAATGAATCAGAAATGCAGCTAGATCACATAAGACATTCATGGAAAATAAATAGAAGTTCATTTGAGAACCTTCTTCCTCTCTTTCTGCTTCCTTACTCCCCTCCTCATTCAGTAACACATACATATACACTGTTTTCAAAGTTTTATTCTAGTCTGTTTCTTCATAGTGACTAAGCAGGAGGAAGGGGGACTTTAAAACAGAAGAAACAAAATTAAAATATGTTTGTGTGCTTTTTACAGAGATGGCAGCTTAAGCAAGTAATTGGGAAAAAACATTTTAATATGTATTTAGCCAAGGAGAAGATAAGTACAGGTGAGAAAAAGGAACTACGGAAATTAGAAAAGAAAATATGTGCATCAAATAGCAACATTTGTTGGAGAAAATAGGCAGGAATTGGGAACAGGCTTATGAGCAATACTTACATGCAGATGGAAAATTTCCCTTAAGACGTTCTGCTTGAAACTAGACCCCTTCCTGACACCTTACACTAAAATTAACTCCAGATGGATTAAAGACTTAAACATAAGACCTAACACCATAAAAACCCTAGAAGAAAACCTAGGCAAAACCATTCAGGACATAGGCATAGGCAAGGACTTCATGACTAAAACACCAAAAGCATTAACAAAAGCCGAAATAGACAAATGGGACCTAATTAAACTCCAGAGCTTCTGTACAGTAAAAGAAACAATCATTAGAGTGAACCAGCAACCAACAGAATGGGAAAAAATTTTTGCAATCTACCCATCTGACAAAGGGCTAATATCCAGAATCTACAAAGAGCTAAACAGATTTACAAGAAACAAACAAACAAGCCCATTCAAAAGTGGGCAAAGGATATGAACTGACATTTTTCAAAAGAAGACATAAATGAAGCCAACAGACATATGAAAAAATGCTTATCATCACTGGTCATTAGAGAAATGCAAATCAAAACCACATTGAGTTTCCATCTCATCCCAGTTAGAATAGCGATCATTAAAAAATCTGGAGACAACAGATGCTAGAGAGGATGTAGAGAAATAGGAACGCTTTTACACTGTTGGTGGGAGTGTAAATTAGTTCAGATATTGTGGAAGACAGTGTGGTGATTCCTCAAGAATCTACAAATAGAAATTCCATTTGACCCAGCAATCCCATTACTGGGTATATACCCAAAGTATTATAAATCATTCTATTATAAAGACACAGGCACGCATATGTTCATTGCAGCACTGTTTACAATAGCAAAGACCTGGAACCAACCCAAATGCCCATCAACGATAGACTGGACAAGGAAAATGTGGCACATATACACCATGGAATACTATGCAGCCATAAAAATCAATGAGTTTGTGTCCTTTGTAGGGACATGGATGAATCTGGAAATCATCATTCTCAGCTAACTGACACAAGAACAGAAAATTAAACACCGCATGTTCTCACTCATAGGTGGGTATTGAACAACGAGAACACATGGACACAGGGAAGGAAGCATCACACACTGGGGTCTGTTTTGCGAGGTTAGGGGAGGGACAGCAGGAGGTGGGAGGTGGGGAGTTTCAGGAGGGATAACATGGGGAGAAATGCCAGATATAGGTGACAGGGGGATGGAGGAAGCAAACCACCTTGTCGTGTATGTACCTATGCAACAATCCTGCATGATCTGCACATGTACCCCAGAACCTAAAGTACAATAAAGAAATATGTATCTATTGGAATTACTGCATCAAAGCATATGAACATTTTGTTACGTGACTAATTAAAATATTTCTTATTACCATTATAGTAAAGTAAAGTACGGTTTAAAAAAAAAAAAAAAAGATGTTCTGCTCTTTGTAGGAAAGTCCTAATTCATCACATGCTATCTCAATTCAAGACCTTTCATTTCCACATCTTCTTTAAGTGTTCCCAATACATCATTTTTTTAAAAAATAGAATTTTAAAATTTAGTCTCATGACACTTTTCCTTTGAATCTCTTGGCTTCAGACATTTAGGAATTTCCAAACAGAAATTGCTGATAAAATCCACCACAGATGTGAAGAGACTTTAAAATTTGTGAACAAGAAATACCTTTTCTATGAACTTTTGTTGTGTTGTATACTAAATATTCCGGGCCACAAAGGCTAGCTTTATTTTGTTTTCTGTTTTAAATCCAGAATGGGGAAAGAATATGTCAGTGCCTGCCATAGCCACGATAAAATTAATAATTTTTTTTCAGCTGTCCAAGACAGATACAAAGCAAGTTGAAGGTGAAGAATTGTGGCAACAATGGTAAGATGAAAGGAATTCATATCCTTTAATCACAATTTAAAGCAGAAGCATAGGATAGTAACCATGGGCATTCCTTATAGCTAAATAACAGCATGTTAGACTGCAGATATCTTGGGGGATTGAAATGTGTATGGTTTATGAACTTCTTTCTGTCTAGGGTTCTTAAGCACATCTGTATGTATCTGGAACAAGTCAATGTTACTTCTTTATTTAGTTTACGTTATATGAGTCCCAATAATAATATTTTTTTCCACACATTTTATTCACTTAGTACTCCTGTATTCTACATATCCACATTCTGTTTGGATTCATTTTTGTATTATGCCTTTCTTTACTGCAGCTGAGAGTCTATAAACAGAATTTGACAAAAGGCTGATTTCTTGTGTCATCTCTCTGAGGAGCTATTTGTGACTGCAAAGGAATGTTCTTCTACAGTAATTCTTATGCTTTCTCCATCAACTAATTGGATTAGCTTTGGACTCATGTATTTTTGATATGAATGTCCCTAGTGAATGGGGAGGTTCTCTGAAGCTTTCACATATTGACATTTGCTTGAATCAGGCTTTGGTTTGTGTTTTTCAAATGTGCTATGAAAACATTTTTATCAGTAAATTTTACTAGTTTTATTACTCTACCACATAAATAAAATTGAAACTATTGAAGAGAAGGGAAGAAACAAATATGTTAAAGCATCACACCTATTAATAAGAGGTTTCTAACATAAGAATTACATTGTTAGCATTGAAAACCCCATTAGGTGAGATAGGTTTCATTTGATTTCAGTTTAGTACTAAAACCAACATTTTAAAATCTTAAGATATTTGGCAAGGGTAAGGTTTTACATCTCTCCATAAACCCGTACGGATATATCCTTTACTGTTGACTACGTTTGCTTTTTATTTGGCAAACAAAAATATTTATTTTTTAGAAAATTATAAAAGGCTAAATAAAAACTGGAGTAATTGCCTGTTCACTATAAAATTTTTCTCCTAAGATTTCCTTGTGAAACATAAATAAAATCCATTTACTGAACACCAAGTGTTGGATCATATAACACTAAAATATTTACTGTCTTCTTTATGAAATAGTAGATCCAAGGTCAAGTTTTACTTAATACTCTGGGACAAATAAGGAACCTGAAAAAACATATGATCCTTGAATATTCGTACACTTTCCTCTTTTATAAAAATTAACAGTCAATTGTAAAGCATAAACCTTTCTAAGAACACATTTTATTTACTATCAATTATATGGCATGCATTTAAAAATCTATCCTTTTATCTTTATTTGTGAAATAATCTACTTTACAATTGCTGGAATTGATTTAAAAAATCCTAAGTCAATTATTAACTATATTTCTTACAGTTTATCCGAATTCCACTTTGGACACAGTCAGTATTTACTAACTTATGCTGTTGAATCAATAAATGGAATGAAAAATTGCATATCCTTCAGAAGCGTCCCCAGAGTACATATTAATTCTGTTCCTTTATGTGCTGAATCTAATTTTGTTTTAGCCCACATCCCATTATCTTAGCTATGAAACAGTATAAAGTATCTTCTAATGTCTGCTATTTGTGAAATAAAGCGTTAGCTATAGAATTGATTATTTATCTAAGCTTCAAGTTCCTGTTTTTAAAATGTGTGGTGGTGTGTATGGGTGTGCATAGTAGCAGGAGGTGGTGAAGTAACAATTTTGGTACCAACTTTGCATGGTCGTTAAGAGCATTAAATGAGATATTGTAAAAAGACGACTTACAACTTACAGCACAAAGCCTGCACATATTTTTTTTACAGCTATTTAAAAAGATTAATTAGAGAGAGGAAAACAGAGAGAGAAGCTCAGTGGTTTTAGAATGGGCAGTCTAATACATTTGAGTTAACTTATTACGGTTAAGGATCAATATAACACCTAATGTGGTTCATCAACTTTCATTCTTTTCTGGTCCATTTTTTTCAGTTTGCCAGCCTTCAGCCTTTCAAGATATAGTCCAGTTTTACTTCTTTGTCTCATAACTATACTTACTGGAAGAGTAATTACTTTTTAAACTTATATTCCTTTATATTCTCTGGTTTCTACTTCTATTGTGCATTACAATGACTCTTGTTAATACCCCTTACCCTAAACTGCTACCTCATACTCAAAAGAGCATATCCAAATTCAAATGAGGTGATATTATCACTTAGAATACTTTGAATTTATTGTACATATATTGCTAATCATTAATATTTTAGTAATAAATAAATAGTGCTGAATAAGTTTCTCCATCATTTAGTAATAGTACTTACTGGCTTAAACATACCTTTTCTTTTTTTCTCCCTCGGTCATATGTCACTAGATATAGAAGTTCTAATCCGAAATCACAGATGTGATCAGGCTAATATATATCCTGAAGATACAGCAAAGGCTTACACAGTTACCTGGACCACCTCATGACCCAGGCAACTGAAGGATGAAGGCCTGGGACAGTAGGCAGTCTTCATGATCTTGTTTTAATGCTAAGGACCATGTAGAGTGTAATTCATTTGCGACATGCCGAAGAGGTTGTTACATTTTTTGAAAACTACACCTGTGTTTCATTTGCTTGGTAAGTTTAACTGTTGTAATTGTTAGTATCCACTTGCTGTATTGTCAGCTTCTTGCTTGTCACTTAAAGGGACTTCTCCATTCAAGTACTCAGGATGTTAAGGGCTCATTTTCCACCTCTACTCTATCAGAAGTTTCCTAGAGGGAGAGTCCTATCTTATTCACCTTTCTTAATGGCCTGTCATTCAGCATATTTCTTAGTAGATGGAAGGAGGTCCATAAAATATACCAAATGAGTAAGTAAATGAGGACATCACTAATGTGTTGGTCCTTTCCCACTCAGCTTTCAGGAGATTCCATCACCTCCTTCTTCTGCATCTTATCTCCTATTATTGACAATTACTCTTTCTTGCTGAAAGATTAAGAAAAATATTAGGCTTCTCATCTTATTTTTAAGGTGGATTACAGGCAACGGTGACTACAGTTTGTCAATTACTACACTAGATTGCCGTTCCTTGCACATATAATCATTAACCTGGGCCCTAAAGCAGTAGAAAACATACAACTGAGCTAATAAAAAATATTCAAAAGAACCATGGTGCAAATCCTCCAGCCCTGTTCCTTCTTCCAAACAGGTCTGAAAGTTTTAAAAGTCAGAGGAAGATTATGGACCTGTATAAATTGTCCAAAGTTTGCAAAACCTTGTCATCCAAAAGTAACTATTAACAGAATTAAAATTACACCATATTAAGTAGCCAGGATTTAAAGACCTATTTATAGTATCAGTTTGATGGAACAAATCCATCCCAAGCTTTAAATTTCAATAAACAGCTCTAAAATCAGCATGCAACCTGACATGAAGCCAACTGAATGCCTTTAAATTAGGTGTCATATTTATCCAGAATTACCTTTTAAAATGTGGTTCTTTGAAACTGCAGTTCAAATTTGAGCTTCTAAGAAACTTACTGAGAAGGAAAAGCTTGTTCCCTTGATTTTCTTTAAACAAGAAAAAGGGAGAGAAAGAGTTGAAAATGATGGAGGTTATTAAATCTGAAATCAAGCTTTTAACAAGTTACTACCAACCTTCAAAGCATTCTTTGAAATGCATAGTTTCTTTTTGGGCATGGTGGTTATTACTGACACTAAAGTAGTGTTTTCTTAATCCACCATCCATCATTACCTTCTTCTTGACACTTATGTTAGTGTACTCTAATATTCCTTTGAGATCTAACAAGGTATTTTAAAAGTGTATGGTCAACACTGGAAACATATATACATTTTTTTCAGGGAATAGAGATAGTGAACTTTGAAATATGTAAGTGACAAGCTCTTAACGTTTTAGAAATATGTTGCTGTCATTAAACACTAGTATCCAGTAAATCATACTTTAAGCAATACCCACATTTATTTTTACCAAAAATCCAAATATAGAATTATGTAGGCTAATGTAAATGAAAGAATTAATTAGGTAAAACTTAAATAGCTGTCACATGGATGGTACTTAATGAAGCATTGACTTAGAGAAAATCACTCAGCCAACTTAAAGGGAGTCATTTCCTTAATTCATTTGTATAGTGTTTCCTTTAGTGAAATAAAGGCACAAAATTAGTAAGGCATTATTCAAATATTAAGTAAGCAAAACCATTACAATTTTATTCCAAACATTTGAGTAACCCTTGTGATGGGTCAGTTCCCCACTCAGTACTCAGATATCAGCCTGTGCCATGCTCCACTTAGGTTATGCATAAGTCTTTATTCAAAGTGTTTTTAGGAGTTGGTGTTCATTACAATATTTATATGTAGTAGAATCTGCCTCCCAAGTGATTTATAATTACTTTTTAATGCAATCTGCTACCTAGCAAAGGATTATTTTCTAAGTTTAGTAACTTTTTCCCCATTAAGAATATTTATCTTTCAACACATTAGCTATGGGGTGTTGGCTTTGGTAGTGTTGCATAAAAGATTTACTTCCTGCCAAACAGGCAGCCATCCTAAAATAACAACTTCGACCAGCCTGATTCAGCCAGCACTTTGTTAAGTGTTACAAATTCTCTTATTTCAAGCATATTCAAGGTAAGTTAATTGTTTACATTTATATTTGTATTATTATTAAACTTACCATTTAAATTACAAGTCATAATTCACAGAATTTTAGATTTGGGAAGGACCTCCAAGATCTATTTACTCATCTCCTTATAATTTTTAATTCTTATTAATAAAACCATAATACATGATTGCTCAGAAGCTCAATCATATAGAACTACCGAGTAAACTCCATTGAAAATGATAATTTGCCCTGAACAATTAAATTGACTTTGTGTTCATTATTTTTCTTTATTCTTTTTAAATCAAGACTATGTTCTACATTATTAAAACACATAAGACCACTGTAATGAACAAACACCACAGCAATTTTGAAATTCATATTAACAATAGATAAATAATACTCAATGCTATCAAAATAGAATAATTAAGTAGAAAGTTATATATTAGAAGGCCTTCTTTGTATACAATCTTTAATCAATCATTTTTTCACAATATTTTGAGAACAGGGATTTGGGGTTTCTTTTGTTCACTATCTTAAGCACAGTGCCTTTGACAGTGCCTGGCTCACAGTAAGCGTTCATAATGTTAAATAAATACGTTATTTTTATTTTCAGTGGCTCCAAGATACAACCCAGTTTAATAAATTATTCAACTTATTTTTAGTAAGCTGGAGTAATAAATGGAAAATTTTGAGCAGCTTCAGATAAGAGTAATCTTTAAATTAAGATGGAAGTGGGGAAGAAAATTTCGAAATTTTGAAAATTTACTTCATGTTAGGTATCATGTTAGAAATATCCTCCCCTCACTTAATAGGCTCATTTTTTTTTCTTTTTTTTTCTTTTTTTTTTTTTTTTCCGTAAAAGAGTTAATATAACCTCATTACACAGAAAAAGTCATATAAGCTTATAGAAGTGATGAGCTCACAGAAATTCCAGGATTTAAACATTCCAGGTTTTCTAATTCTAAATGTATATTTCTTTTTACTATAATTCAACCTGGTATCAGAGTTACATTTGCACTGAACGACTGAACATTATAATTTATTTCAATTTACTCTAAACTTGATATTAATTTATGCTGAAGTTGATAGTTAACATTTAGATATAGTTTATTTGATCTTAATTATTAGTTGTGGCAGACACTGTTGATGTCCCACCTATTTCGACTTGGACATTACAATTCCTGAAAGCTCTACTGTAGGATCCTTACCTCTGTCCCTAAAGGTTTTCTTTGGCCACCCGAACCCCCTAATGGGTATATGTAGGACAGGGCAGAAGAGGCAGGAAGGTAATGTCCCTGGATATAGCTCTCAAGCAGTGACTAACAGGAAATAGTAGATAGTTCCTTATCTGTAAGCAACACAGCAATTCTGCAGATGTTCTACAAGGTTTTCTAGAGTTCCTCAGCTGCCCACAGCAGTCACCTGCTCCATAATACAGTCTTTATTGGTTCATTCCTTTTCCTTTCTCACCTCCTATTCCTAACCAGTGCTTTCTGGGATTAACTCTGAAATTAGCTTTCATTTAAATGCTTATCTCTAGTTTAGAATACAACCTAAGATAAATGGAATTTTATCATCCTCCCCTATAAATGAGGAGAGACTAAGGATTAGAGATTATTTATCCTTACCCATTAACGGGAAATAAACTGTCAAGTTTAACCTGTGTTTTCTGTCTCTACATGCATCTTATTTTCTGTGAAAAATTTTCAGTTCATTTTCTGGGCCTTCCTAGTATGGGTGGGAGCAGTGGAGATTGGCTTTCTGTCACTGCAGCTGTGTAATGGCTCCTTCCTCTATTCCGCATGCACAAAAGCAGAGAGGGCAACAGTAGTGCTGGTCTTAGCTTGGAACAAAAGTACATTCCATATGGACTTTATGTTCCACTTGAATTCATATAGTTTGCTCACAAATGATATCAGTTTGGGGATTTTAAGTTTAGGCTTTAAACAAAATAGAATTTTTCTCATTAGCATACTAAAACTATACTCACTTGTAATAAACAATTACTGAGGGTAAAATATACAACTGTGAATTGTATTTTAAGCAAAATATCTCACTCATTCAAAAGCACATTGTGGGTCTAAAGGGATTATAAAGGTTTATGCCAGTCATTGTTCTGTCCCCAGTTTTGCTCCCTGGTATTCTGTTTATGGTGGCTGCAGTTCCTTCTGTCTGCACTAACAGAAGAGGTCTTTTGACTCTCTTCACATAATATAATACCTACTACACGATTATTATTATTCCTAGACATGATGTTTGGTTTTGCTGCTTCCTTTTAAACTTTTAGTCTACTACCTTTTATAGGTGCTCCCTCTTTTATCTCACCTGATCTTTGAGGCTTTGTATGTTCTGTATACTCCATGAAGTGGGCTATCTTGGCCTGCTGCTGCTTCTACTGAACATCCACTGGAATCCTGTGATTCCTCTCTCAAAAGATCACCAACATCCAAAATCAGGCTGTACTCATGGTTTTAATTATTTTAAAATTTTCTATTTTTTTTTTTTGAGATGGAATCTCACTCTGCTGCCCATGGCTGGAGTGCAATGGTGCAAACTCTGCTCACTGCAACGTCCATCCCCTGGGTCAAGCAATTTTCCCACCTCAGCCTCCCAAGTAGCTGGGATTACAGGCACCTGCCACCATGCCTGGCTAATTTTTGTATTTTTGGTAAAGATGGGGTTTCACCATTTTGGCCAGGTTGGTCTTGAATTCATGACCTAAGGTGATCCACCCACTTCAGCCTCCCAAAGTGTTGGAATTTATAGGCATGAGCCACTGCGTACAGCCAATTTCTCAATTTTCATGTTTAATTTTTTTGTGTACCCAGTAGATGTATATATATTTATGGGGCACATGAGATATTTTGATACAGGCATGTAATGCATAAAAATCACATCATGGGAAATGGGGTATCCATCCTCTCAGGCATTTATTTTTTATGTTAGTTTGAAGGGGTTTTTTTTTTCCTCTGTCTCTAATTTGTTTATTCCAGTATCTGGTTTGCAATCTAATCATATCACTCAAGAATTATGTTGATCATTGTACTATTAACCTGACATTAAATTGTGTATTTATCAATTTATTTATTGTTTCTTAAGTGGCTGGCATTGTGCTGTCTTATATAAATTATGACTTGAGGAGAACCAACAAATAACATTTATTGAGCAATTTTGTATACCAAGCACTATTCTTAGTACTTTAATTTTTAAATTAGTTTATGTGTATTAACTAATTTAAACCCAGCAACAAATCCGTGAAGTAGATGTTACTATTATCATCACAATTTTAGAGACAAAGGAAGGAAGGTACCAGTATTTAAGCAATGTATGTAAAATAGCATAGCTATGAAAGGCCTATACTTCACATTATCTTTCCTATACTTCACATCCCAATTTAGGACTCAAAATGTCTTGCTGAAATATCTGTTTATGTCAGTTCTACTCTCAAGATTACCAGCTTCTCAAAGGAACCCACCAAGTGTTATTTAATTTTCTATTCCAAGTACTTATTTCACAGTAGATATTAATTTTTTTCTTTGAGTTGAATAATACTTTCAGTCTTGGGATTTCTAATTCAAATATTTTCAAAAATATTCTTAATTACATAAAATTAAGAAAATAATCATAGATATCCTTCCAAAATTTTGGTTGAATAAGTTGAAAGAAACAACAGGTATTCTACTTGTTTTATATTAAGAAATTATTCCTCTCTAAAAAATTGTCAGTGATGAATATTTTGTTAGATTATTACAGATTCCATTTTAAGCAAAATAATGACGGCTTCATCTACACAGTTCTTGCTGTGTCTTTATTTTTGAGCAAAATTGGGTTCTGTCTTTTCTGAGATGTGTACGTTGTCTAGATCCTTGGGCTTCTTGGTATTCTTTATAGAACTGTAGTTCTTTAAGAAATAACTATCGAATACCATAATTTTTCCTGATAGTAATCATAACTACAACAGGAAACAAGAAATTTACTTTGTGCTCTCTCTGTTACTCTACTCCCAAATTAAAGGTGTTACATTTCATTAAGAAATTTACATGTTATTACGACAAACCAACAGCCAATATCGTACTGAATGGGTAAAAACTGGAAGCATTCCCTTTGAAATCTGGCACTAGACAAGGATGCCCTCTCTCACCACTCCTATTCAATATAGTACTGGAAGTTCTAGCCAGAGCAATCAGGCAAGAAAAAGAAATAAAGGGTATCCAAATTGGAAAGGAGGGAATCAAATTGTCTCTATTTGCAGATGACATGATTGTATATATGGAAGACCCCATCATCTCAGCCCAAAATCTTCTGAAACTGATAAACAACTTCAGCAAAGTCACAGGATACAAAATCAACGTGCAAAAATCACAAGCATTCCTATATACCAGTAATAGACTTAAAGAGAGCCAAATCAAGAACGAACTGCCATTCACAATTGCTACAAAGAAAATAAAATACCTAGGAATACAACTAACAAGGAACGTAAAGGACCTCTTCAAGGAGAACTACAAGCCATTGCTCAACAAAATAAGAGAGGATACAAACAGATGGAGAAACATTCCATGTTCATGGTTAGGAAGAATCAACATAGTGAAAATGGCCATAGTGCCCAAAGTAATTTACAGATTCAATGCTATTCCCATCAAGCTGCCAATGACCTTCTTCACAGAACTGGAAAAAAACACCTTAAACTTCATATGGAACCAAAAGAGAGCCTGCATAGCCAAGTCAATTCTAAGCAAAAAGAACAAAGCAGGAGGCATCACATTACCGGACTTCAAACTATACTACAAGGCTACAGTAATCAAAACAGCATGGTACTGGTACCAAAACAGAGATATAGACCAATGGAACAGAACAGAGGCCTCAGAGGAAATACAACATACCCACAACCATCTGATCTTCGACAAACCTGACAAAAACAAGCAATGGGGAAAGGATTCCCTGTTTAATAAATGGTGTTGGGAAAACTGGCTAGCCATGTGCAGAAAGCAGAAACAGAACTCCTTCCTGACACCTTACACCAAAATTAACTCCAGATGGATTAAAGACTTAAACATCAGACCTAACACCATAAAAACCCTAGAAGAAAATCTAGGCAAAACCATTCAGGACATAGGTGTAGGCAAGGACTTCATGACCAAAACGCCAAAAGCAATGGCAACAAAAGCCAAAATAGACAAATGGGACCTAATCAAACTCCACAGCTTCTGCACGGCAAAAGAAACAGTCAGTAGAGTGAATCGGCAACCAACAGAATGGGAAAAAAATTTTTGCAGCCTACCCATCTGACAAGGGGCTGATATCCAGAATTTACAAAGAACTAAAGCAGATCTACAAGAAAAAACAAACAAGCCCATTCAAAAATGGGCAAAGGATATGAACAGATACTTTACAAAAGAAGACATACGGGAGGCCAACAAACATATGAAAAAATGCTCATCATCACTGGTCATCAGAGAAATGCAAATCAAAACCACATTGAGATACCATCTCACACCAGTTAGAATGGTGATTATTAAAAAATCAGGAAACAACAAATGCTGGAGAGGATGTGGAGAAATAGGAACACTTTTACACTGTTGGTGGGAATGTAAATTAATTCAACCATTGTGGAAGACAGTGTGGCGATTGCTCAAGGACCTAAAAATAGAAATCCCATTTGACCCAGCAATCCCATTACTGGGTGTATATCCAAAGGATTATAAATCATTCTACTACAAGGACACATGCACACGAATGTTCATAGCAGCACTGTTTACAATAGCAAAGACCTGGAACCAACCCAAATGCCCAACGATGATAGACTGGATAGGGAAAATGTGGTACATATACACCATGGAATATTACGCAGCCATCAAAAACTGTGAGTTCACGTCCTTTGTAGGGACATGGATGAACCTGGAAACCATCATTCTCAGCAAACTGACACAAGAGCAGAAAATCAATCACCGTATATTCTCACTCATAGGCGGGTGTTGAACAATGAGAACACATGGACACAGGGAGGGGAGCACTACACACTGGGGTCTGTTGGGGGGAACGGGGGAGGGGCAGGGGGGTGGGGAGGTGGGAAGAGATAGCATGGGGAGAAATGACAGATACAGGTGATGGGACAGAAGGCAGCAAACCACATTGCCATGTGTGTACCTATGCAACAATCTTGCATGTTCATCACATGTACCCCCAAACCTAAAATGCAATAAAAAAAAAGAAATTTACATGTTATTAAAAGCCATTAGTCTACAAAGGTAGACTATCTTCAGAAACCTAAATTGAACTTACTAAATTATTTTATGTAAGTCCTCCAATTAGGTAGAATGCCTTAATTAATTCCTTGGCTTTGAGAATGTAACATGATTGAAAGGTAAAATATACTAAATCTACTTTGAACATTTTTTTTTTTGAAAATTAAAAAATATTTTCCCTCCAAGGGGGTTTCCTGTTCCTGGAAGTACTGCAATACCATGTCAATGCATGGAGGGGACAGAGCAAGCTCCTATTCCATCTCCCTGCTCCAAAAATCCATTTAATATATTGTCCTCGGATAGAGGATGTATCAGATATTAAACTGATAAGAACAGATACTACACTTGATCTTAGCCAAAAGGCCGAGAAGTGATACTCTGAATATTAATTGGATTTGGGACTCTATATACTAATCTTAGTTATAATGATCACAAAAGCTATATTCAATTTTTAAGCTTATGTGTATAGGAATCTATACATTAAGCTCAGTAATAGGCTCAGATTAAAAAATAATGTCATAGAGTGTATACTGTTAGATTTGAAAGTGATCACAGGGATCATCAGTAAAATATCTCATGTTTCAAATAGGAAAATGAAAATCCATTACAGCATATCTTTATAAGGTGTCACAGCCACTAGCTTCTGGATTTCAGACATCATTATTTTGCATGTAGATTAGAATAGATAACTAGTGCTCAGTAAATGTTTTTTCAGTCAACTAATCTATCAAGTTCTAGTACTCATTTTTAAAAACTAAATTTGCAAACTACAGTACAGACAAAAATACTTTTCTCCAAGAAGAAAGAACTACACACAAATGTTCTTGCAAAACTGGATCTTCTTTGGTTTAAATGGAAAACATGCCTAACAAAAGTGATAATAGACCAAAGAAAATTGAGTTTCTCAGTGGTGTAATTCTAGGATTACATAGAAAAGATCAATTCATTAGTTTAAGTTTTGCCAAATTGGGACCAGAATTGGCAATTTCCCCTGCCCTATTATTTTGTGGGGAACATCAAGATTTTATTTTGCCTGCAATATTACTCACAAGCCTTTGTATTTCCTGAAGCCGATTTTGCCATCACTTTTAAAGAATTAAGCCATTGCTAACAAGGAGTTAGCAAATCATGTCATTGACTAAAATTCTTATCACCACAACCAGGAGCAAAGGAGGGAATACGACCTGAGTTTGTTGATAAAGTCAGAGTGTGGACTCATCCAGGTCCTGTGTAGCACTAGGATGGGAAGCTATGAGTAGCAGATACACTGGCTTCTAAAAGAAAGTGCAGGAAGCCATCTTAAAGAGGAATAGGGAAATGCAAAAGAAAAAAAAAATTTGCTAAGATAAAACCGCCCTGTGTCAATTCAAAACAATATCAATAGGAGGTATGTGGTTGATGCAACTTAGGATATAAAAAGATTTAAATGAGATAATATTTCATTGTACATTTTGCTTTTCCTCAACAGTACTTGCCAAGGCTTAAAATGATGTATTGTAAATGTGATAATTTAACTCTTCCCACTTCGAAGTTTCATTCTCTGTCTGTCTCTCTTTCTCTCTCTCATGCACACACACACACACACACACACACACACACACACACAGTCACACACCGTGCATACCCATACACACATGCATGTCTATTATGGGTATTGAGGGCAAAAGAGCTATTTCTTTACTACTTTATCATCAATGTCTAACTTGGGGCTTGACAGATAAAAGTTGCCAAATAAATATTTGTTAAATGAACCTATGTGAAGGAATAACAAACAGATAATTCTATATTGTGTTTAAGATAATCGTTTGATGTTATCTAATGCCACTTAAATTATTTAAGTCTGACCAGAAAAATCAAGCAGCCATTATGGAAGGAATGGAGCAGGAGCCAAGCTATAACAAACTTTCTCTCCCCTGGTAAATGCCATAGACTTAAATGTCAATTGCTGCTAAGGGCTGAAGTAGTTAGTGATGGTTTGGGTAAGGTTAACTATGTAAAACCATAAGATCTGTTAAGTAATTATTGCTTAAAAGATTCCATGGCTTTTGTGAAAATAGGTTCTGTAAAATATAGACGTGATTTCTAGTCATTTTTAATATTATCGTGTGAGCAGTGAGAAGTGGCCACTAGATCAGCATCCAGAACCACAGAGGTGTTGGCGTGCGTGCTTTCTTTCACGTGCTCTTCATTATATGTGTATATATGTTGAAAACCAGAAATATGTGGAAAAGAAACTTCTGCTCAATGAGTATTTGCTTTGGGCTAAAAACGAATACCACAGCTGGATTCTTTTTCCATTTTTTTCCCCTCATTTTGACCACTGCCTTGGAGAATAAAGACCTTGGATTGTTAGAGTGTTGAAAAAATTTAAATTTGACCTCTCTCTACTTTGAAAGGCCAGAGGACTTCCCTTAGTTCTCTTGCCTTACTTCCTCCCCATGTATCCCCCCATCTTAGAAACTCTTTTGACCTATGATGGGATCATATTTTATTTCCGGAGAAGACATCCTTAGATTTAACTCCATCCATGACAAAACACATTCTCTCATGTCCTCTGTCACTGTATCAGTGGAAACATAATTCACTTTGCAACTCGAATTGGAATTCCACAAAAGCAAGTGCAGTAATGACTGGCACCCTGAATAAACCTTAAGCAAATTTTGACTTCTAGGTTCCATGATCTAAACTTACCTTCCTCATTACAGGAGTGATTTTTTTTTTTCACCAAAACATATGTTTTACATCCATTGAAACATTATTTCTCCTTAGGAAGCTTAGAAAGCCAGCCCGTTTAAATCTGTATTAAATGGCCTCAGCTGACAAATGTTTTGCAACTTAAAAGTCTCCATGTATTCTTAGTGTCTCTAAGATGAAAAATCTTCTATTATTGACTTATAATAGAAGTCATAAATTTACTTTAAAATAAGAAATAAAAATAATATCAATAATAATTGTAAAAGGAGATTTTTATTTTAATGCAATTTGCTGTTTTTTTATAAAGAAGTTTTATTTTATTTTATTTATTTATTTTTTTTAATGGGCTGTTCAAGGATAGGAAAAGAATTACAATTAGAAACAGAAGCTATATACTCTTGAATAAATATCCGAGCAACTGGTGGTTCTGTTTTATTACAATCTAAAAAGAAGCCAAGTTATGTTTCAAGATTTCTGTCACTTTTAATGTCCTTTGAAAAAACAGACAGTGAGCTATTCCAGCCATCCTCTTAATGTGTACCAGTGCTAGAAATTATTGTTTAGATATAAAACTATTCACTGTTTAATTTAATTATGGTTCTGTAGTTGAAGATTTTGAATCCTCTGCATCAGTAAATATTTTCCACCAACATGACTCCATTTGTTTTCATAAGCACTTATTGATACCAGATACTTTCCATCATAAAATGCTTAGGTTATAATTAAAGTTCCCAATGGTTATTAAATAATGATAAAGTGACAGTTTTGGAAATTAAAGTTTAAAACTTTTCTGAAGGGTGTGTATATATATATATATACACACAAATATATATATATAAAATAAAATATGATAAGCAATATGATTTTTATCTGGCAATAAACCACCTCTTAGTAGCTCTTAGCATGGGAGTATACATATGTAAATTGCAAAATAATTTAATGTCAATCACAGATTTGGTTTGAGGACTTAGGTCTGTATTTACAAAGAGCAATATAGTTCAGATCATGTATGTATTAGTATGTTAGACACTCATAGCCAGTTGTCATGATCAGAATAGAATTTGTCGATTATTTCAGTCACCAAAAGATCCCGAGAAACAGAAATAGAAACTTGTAAAAACATTTTTCCATGGTCTTTTATATTTCTTTATTTTAAATGCAATACTATGGATAGTTGAGCTCCTAATATTTGACATTCATAAATTTTGTCTGGAGAGCTATGAGGAAAATAAATAAAATCAAAATTTTTGTAGTATTCTAAAAGTGTTATTACTACTAAAAGAAATAAGGTAAATTTCTCTTCAACTATGATTCCCCTTAGTCAATTATTGTGATGGGAATGTTTTAGTTTGGGCTGTTATAACAGAATAGCCTAAATTGGGTTTCTTAAACATCAAAGATTCATTTATCACAATTCTGGAGGTTGGAAACACGAGGTCAAGGGTTCCAGCATGATGGGGCTCTTGTGGAAGGCCCTCTTTCTGTTTTGTAAATGGCTGTTCTCTCATTGTACTCTCACATGTTGGTAGCAGGAAGAGATAGAGCAAGCTCTCTTGCATGTGTTCTTCTAAGGGCACTAGTTCCATTCCTAAAGGTTTCATACTCATGACCCAATTACCTCCTAAAAGACTATCTCCATATACCATCACAAAGAGAACCAGGCTTCAACATATGAATTTTGAGATGGCATAATCAGTTCATAGCAGAGAGTTCTCTTCTTTGTGCCATTTAACAAATGGAAGAAATCTGATCCTTATATTTGCATGTTGTGTAAATTTTGAATCACTATACATGGAGATCATTAAAACAAGAAAAAAATTAGATCACAAAAAGGTAATATCTGAAATACTGATAGCATAAAAAAGTAGAAGTGTATACCACACCATTTTTCAAAGACTGAAGGAAGATGACAAAAAGTAAACCTGGCTTAGGTTTGCAAATTTGTAACATTTGGGAGAGAGACATCTGTAGATGGAGATGGTGAAAGGTGCAAAGTAGGGAAGCAGGAACTTATACAACTGAATCATAAAATCAAAAAGCCATTGAATTTATTGATAGACATTCAGCCATGAAATAAAATATGTGTTTTCTGTGACAAAACTATGAGACTACATATAGCTTGTTAAAATTGTAGGAGAAGGGAATTTTAAAATTTGATTTTGAATAAATGTGATAAAATGAAATAAATTGGAATATTTTAATATAAGTTAAGTAAAATGAAATTTACCCTGACTCTTTTTTTTATTTTAATTTTATTTTTAGTTCTGGGGTATCTGTGCAAGGATGTGCAGGTTTGGAAACAAAGGTAAATGTGTACTATGGTGGTTTGCTGCACCTATCAACCCATCACCTAGGTATTAAGTGCAGCATACATTAGCTATTTATTCAAACGATCTCTCTCCCCCAGCCCTTCCCTCATCAGGCCCCACTGTGTGTTGTTTCCCTCCCTTTATCCAGGATAAATAAAATGTTGTACTTATACACCTTGGAATACTATGTAGCCATAAAGAGGAATGAGATCATGTTATTTGTAGGGACATGGATGAAGCTGGAAGACATTTTCCTCAGCAAACCAACACAGGAACAGAAAAAACAAACACTGCATGTTCTCACTTATTCTGGCTTTAATTTCGTATGCTAGTGCTCTTGTTTTGTCTTAAAGAATTTCAAAAAAAAAAAAAAAAGAATTTCAATAATTTTTAGTGGGTGGTAATGTTTTGACAAATCATATTCCCACATATTTATAAAGTTGATAAAGATGCAAGATTTAGTAATTCTCGTCTTAATCTTTTCAAAAGTGACCTTTCTTACCTTGAGTTTTGTAGGAACCTCTTGCAATTGGTGAGGTATTTCTTTAATTATTCTTGCACCTTTCCTCTAGCAATTTATATTCCAAGAGTAAATGAAATATGGATGCACATTATATTCTCTACATTTTTATGGTTGGCATCATGTGTTTAATGGGGTATTAGATAAATTCATCTTAAAAGAACAGTAGGCCTTATGAGAAAGATCAAGAGTCTTAAACCTGATTTATAAAGATACATCTCTACCATATATAGCCTACTAATTTACATTTTCCCTCAAATCAACAAAATACCATAATGAATGCTAAGTGTGATGGATGTTCTGATATCATGGAAATGTTTTATATGAAAAATAATCCAAACCATAACAAAGGAGTAAAAGTTAATTATTATAAACATGGTAAATATGTGAGACTGAAAACTTTCTGTGAACTTTTTAGGGGTTCCTGACGGATTTCAAGAACATTTTTCTTCTGTCTTACTGTCTGTAAGTCTTAGACTCATTAGACTAGAGAGTGACAAAAAAACCTGAAAGTACATGATCCAATTTCTTCATGTTGCATATTTAGAAACTTCAGAAGTAATACAGCTTATATGTTGAAAGTACATTTAAATTCCCCCCTAAAAATATCAAAGAAAATACCTCACTTACGTGAGTTTTGTGCATGTAAGTTGACACTTGAGTTATCAGAGCCTCAATTGAGTTTATTTTTTAAGTGTTACTTAAGTAGGACTGTGCCTCTCAAGTTATCTGTGGAGTAGGTTCTTGTTTGCTGTTGCTGTTTTAACTTTTGTAAAACATGATAAAAATTAATTACTAGATAAATGATCAGGCAGATCTGGGGGCAACGTCTCATTGCGTTAAACATTTATAGTATCTTGTTCTCATTCTGGCTTATTTTGTGATAGATCAATAAAAGTTCATGGGCCACATGCCATTTGTAAACCACTTACTTAAAATAAAATTTGGGGGGAATGCTGGGAAGATGGCCGCCTAAGAACAGCTCAGGACTTCAGCTCCCAGTGAAAGTGCAGAGGGTGAGTGGACGCCGCATTTCCAGATGAACTCTTATTGCCCACAGACCAGGAGATACCCAGGCAGAGGGGTCACCAGCGTCGCAGTCCCAGCCGCTGCGGCTGCTTTGGCCCCCACGGGGCTGATTCCACCCGCGCGGCTGCTGTGACCACTCCCTGTTGCTGCGGTTCTCCGGACAAAAGCCACTGGTCTGGGAGCCCTCTTAGCTGGCGATCAGAGCCCTGAGACGGCAGAGCTGCCGATTCAGCTGAAATAGCGAGTCAGGCCAGGAGATTCCTAGGCAAAAAATCCGCCAGGAGCCAGCGCCGCAGTTCCAGCCGACTCCGTGAGTCACAGCACGGGAGATCCCGGCGCCTTTTCAACAAGCGACCAGAAGGCGGGGTCGTTCAACTTAAAAGAAAAGACTCTGAGTCAGGGAGCCAGGTGATCAGGCTCGGTTGGTCCCACCCCTCCACCCCCAACAACAACGAAAACAAAAACAGTAATTGGAAACGCTCTGGGTTGAGCCCTTCAAACCAAGCACAGCTGAACCGGGACGGTCCGGCTCCGTGGGGGAGGGGCTTCCGCCATTACTGAGACTCTCCACCGCTACGGAGGCAGGCTGCCATTGCCGAGGCAACCCGCCGTTGCCGAGGCAACCTGCCACAACAGAGAGAGTCCACCATAACAGAGGCGGGGCCACCATTGCCAAGACAGTTCTAACTACGCCCATATAAAAAGGACTACAGGGAAGAGCTCAGGGCAGCTGGGTGGAGCCCACAGCAGCTCAGCAAAGCCCCTGCGGGCAGGCAGAGGCTAGGTGTGCTGCTAGCTGGGCGGGTCCTACCTGAAAGGAAAATCAAAAAAGGCAGTAGTGCAACGGAAACTCATAAAGCTCCAACTCCCTGGGACAGAGACAGACAACAGGTGGATAAACCCACAAAAATGGGAAGAAACCAGCGTAAAAAGGATGAAAACTCCCAAAACCAGAACACCTCTCCTCCTAAAAGGGATCACAACTCACCAGCAAGGGAACCAGACCGGATGGAGAAGGAGGGTGATGAAATGACAGAATCAGACTTCAGAAGGTGGGTAGTAAGAAACTACAATGAGCTAAAAGAACACGTTCTAACCCAACGCAAAGAAAATAGGAACCTTGAAAAAAGATTGGACTAACTGCTGACGAGAATGGACAGCATAGAGAGGAGTATAAGTGAATTGATGGAGCTGAAAAACGCAACACGAGAACTTCGTGAAGCATGCACAGGCTTCAACAGCCGAATTGACCAAGCAGAAGAAAGGATATCAGAGGTCGAAGATCAACTCAATGAAATAAAAAGAGAAGGCAAGAACAGAGAAAAAAGTGCAAAAAGGAATGAACAAAATCTTCAAGAAATGTGGGACTATGTGAAAAGACCTAATCTACGTCTGATAGGTGTACCTGAATGTGATGAAGAGAATGAATCCAAGCTGGAAAATACTCTTCAGGATATTATCCAGGAAAACTCCCCCAACCTAGCAAGGCAGACCAATATTCAAATCCAGGAAATACAGAGAACACCACAAAGATATTCCTTAAGAAGAGCAACCCCAAGGCACATAATCGTCAGATTCACCAGGGTTGAAATGAAAGAGAAAATGCTAAGGGCAGCCAGAGAGAAAGGTCGGGTTACCCACAAAGGGAAGCCCATTAGACTCACAGCAGATCTCTCAGCAGAAACCCTACAAGCCAGAAGAGATTGGGGGCCAATATTCAACATCCTTAAAGAAAAGAACTTTCAACCCAGAATCTCCTATCCAGCCAAACTAAGCTTCATAAGTGAAGGAAAAATAAAATCCTTTGTGAACAAGCAAGCACTCAGAGATTTCATCACCACCAAACCTGCTCTACAAGAACTCCTGAAAGAGGCTCTACATATATAAAGGAACAACCAGTACCAGCCACTCCAAAAACACACCAAATGGTAAAAAAGCATCAACATAATCAAGAAGCTGCATCAACTAACCAACAAAACAGCCAGGTAGCATCAAAATGACAGCATCAAATTCACACATAACAATACTATCCCTAAATGTCAATGGACTAAATGCCCCAATCAAAAGACACAGACTGGCAAATTGGATAAAAAGCCAAAACGCATCAGTGTGCTGTATCCAGGAAACCCATCTTACATGCAAGGATACACAAAGGCTCAAAATAAAGGGATGGAGGAAGATCTACCAGGCAAATGGAGAGCAAAAAAAGGCAGGAGTTGCAATTCTCATCTCTGATAAAATAGACTTTAAAGCAACAAAGATCAAAAGAGACAAAGAAGGACATTACATAATGGTAAAAGGATCACTGCAACAAGAAGAGCTAACGATCCTAAATATATACGCACCCAATACAGGAGCACCCAGATACATAAGGCAAGTTCTTAATGACTTACAAAGAGACTTAGACTCCCACACAATAATAGTGGGAGACTTTAACACCCCATTGTCAATATTAGACAGATCATCCAGACAGAAAATCAACAAGGATATCCAGGACCTGAATACAGACCTGGAACAAGCAAACCTAATAGACATTTACAGAACTCTCCACCCCAAATCAACAGAATATACATTCTTCTCAGCACCACATCACACCTACTCTAAAATTGACCACATAATTGGCAATAAATCACTCCTCAGCAAATGCAAAAGAACAGAAATCATAACAAACAGTCTCTCAGACCACAGTGCAATCGAGTTAGAACTCAGAATGCAGAAACTAACTCAGAACCGCACAGCTTCATGGAAACTGAACAACTTGCTCTTGAATGTTGACTGGATAAACAATGAAATGAAGGCAGAAATAAAGATGTTCTTCGAAACCAATGAGAACGAAGACACAACATACCAGAATCTCTGGGACACATTTAAAGCAGTCTCTAGAGGAAAACATATAGCAATGAGTGCCCACATGAGAAGAAAGGAGAGATCGAAAATTGACACCCTATCATCAAAATTGAAAGAGCTAGAGGAGCAAGATCAAAAAAACTCAAAACCTAGCAGAAGACAGGAAATAACTAAGATCAGAGCAGAACTGAAGGAAATAGAGACACAAAAAACTCTTCAAAAAATCAATAAATCCAGGAGCTGGTTTTTTGAAAAGATCAACAAAATAGACAGACCACTAGCCAGATTAATAAAAAAGAAAAGAGAGAATAACCAAATTGATGCAATAAAAAACGATAAAGGGGATATCACCACAGATTCCACAGAAATCCAAACCATCATCAGAGATTATTACAAATAACTCTATGCACATAAACCAGTAAACCTGGAAGAAATGGATAAATTCCTGGACACCTGCATCCTCCCAAGCCTAAACCTGGAAGAAGCCGAAACCCTGAATAGACCAATAACATGGTCTGAATCGAGGCAGCAATAAAGAGCCTACCACCCAAAAAAAGCCCAGGTCCAGATGGGTTCACAGCTGAATTCTACCAGACATACAAGGAGGAGCTGATACCACTCCTTCTGAAACTATTCCAGACAATCCAAAAAGAGGGAATCCTTCCCAAATCATTTTACGAGACAAACATCATCCTGATACCAAAACCCGGCAGAGACTCAACAAGAAAAGAAAATTTCAGGCCAATATCCATGATGAACATAGATGCAAAAATCTTCAATAAAATACTGGCAAACCGATTGCAACAGCATATCAAAAAGCTCATCCACCATGATCAAGTGGGATTCATCCCGGGGATGCAAGGCTGGTTCAACATACGCAAGTCCATAAACGTAATTCACCACATAAACAGAACAAAAGACAAAAACCACATGATTATCTCGATTGATGCAGAGAAGGCTTTTGACAAAGTTCAACAACCCTTTATGCTAAAAACCCTCAATAAACTAGGTATTGAAGGAACGTATCTCAAACAATAAAAGCTATTTATGACAAACCAACAGCCAATATCATACTGAATGGGTAAAAACTGGAAGCATTCCCTTTGAAATCTGGCACTAGACAAGGATGCCCTCTCTCACCACTCCTATTCAATATAGTACTGGAAGTTCTAGCCAGAGCAATCAGGCAAGAAAAAGAAATAAAGGGTATCCAAATTGGAAAGGAGGAAATCAAATTGTCTCTATTTGCAGGTGACATGATTGTATATCTGGAAGACCCCATCATCTCCGCCTAAAATCTCCTGAAACTGATAAACAACTTCAGCAAAGTCTCAGGATACAAAATCAACATGCAAAAATCACAAGCATTCCTATACACCAGTAATAGACTTCAAGAGAGTCAAATCAAGAACGAACTGCCATTCACAATTGCTACAAAGAGAATAAAGTACCTAGGAATACAACTAACAAGGAACGTAAAGGACCTCTTCAAGGAGAACTACAAGCCATTGCTCAACGAAATAAGAGAGGATACAAACAGATGGAGAAACATTCCATGTTCATGGTTAGGAAGAATCAACATCGTGAAAATGGCCATACTGCCCAAAGTAATTTACAGATTCAACGCTATTCCCATCAAGCTACCAATGACCTTCTTCACAGAACTGGAAAAAAACACCTTAAACTTCATATGGAACCAAAAGAGAGCCCCCATAGCCAAGTCAATTCTAAGCAAAAAGAACAAAGCAGGAGGCATCACACTAACGGACTTCAAACTATACTACAAGGCTACAGTAATCAAAACAGCATGGTACTGGTACCAAAACAGAGATATAGACCAATGGAACAGAACAGAGGCCTCAGAGGAAATACAACATACCCACAACCATCTGATCTTCGACAAACCTGACAAAAACAAGCAATGGGGAAAGGACTCCCTGTTTAATAAATGGTGTTGGGAAAACTGGCTAGCCATGTGCAGAAAGCAGAAACAGGACCCCTTCCTGACACCTTACACCAAAATTAACTCCAGATGGATTAAAGACTTGAACATCAGACCTAATACCATAAAAACCTTAGAAGAAAATCTAGGCAAAACCATTCAGGACATAGGTGTAGGCAAGGACTTCATGACCAAAACGCCAAAAGCAATGGCAACAAAAGCCAAAATAGACAAATGGGACCTAATCAAACTCCACAGCTTCTGCACGGCAAAAGAAACAGTCAGTAGAGTGAATCGGCAACCAACAGAATGGGAAAAAATTTTTGCAGTCTACCCATCTGACAAGGGGCTGATATCCAGAATTTACAAAGAACTAAAGCAGATCTACAAGAAAAAAACAAACAAGCCCATTCAAAAATGGGCGAAGGATATGAACAGATACTTTACAAAAGAAGATATACAGGAGGCCAACAAACATATGAAAAAATGCTCATCATCACTGGTCATCAGAGAAATGCAAATCAAAACCACATTGAGATACCATCTCACACCAGTTAGTATGGCGATCATTTAAAAATCTGGAAACAACAGATGCTGGAGAGGATGTGGAGAAATAGGAACACTTTTACACTGTTGGTGGGAATGTAAATTAATTCAACCATTGTGGAAGACAGTGTGGCGATTCCTCAAGGACCTAAAAATAGAAATCCCATTTGACCCAGCAATCCCATTACTGGGTATATATCCAAAGGATTATAAATCATTCTACTACAAGGACACGTGCACACGAATGTTCATGGCAGCACTGTTTACAATAGCAAAGACCTGGAACCAACCCAAATGCCCAACGATGATAGACTGGATAGGGAAAATGTGGTACATATACACCATGGAATATTATGCAGCCATCAAAAACGATGAGTTCACGTCCTTTGTAGGGACATGGATGAACCTGGAAACCATCATTCTCAGCAAACTGACACAAGAGCAGAAAATCAAACACCATATATTCTCGCTCATAGGCGGGTGTTGAACAATGAGAACACATGGACACAGGGAGGGGAGCACTACACACTGGGGTCCATTGGGGGGAAATGGGGGAGGGGCGTGGGGGTGGGGAGGTGGGAAGAGATAGCATGGGGAGAAATGACTGATACAGGTGAGGGGACGGAAGGCCGCAAAGCACACTGCCATGTGTGTACCTATGCAACAATCTTGCATGTTCATCACATGTACCCCAAAACCTAAAATGCAATTAAAAATAAATAAATAAATAAATAAAAATAAAATAAAATAAAATTTGGAAGAATGTTATGGAAAATAATTTTTAAAATCTGCTCCTGAAGCTAATGATACATGAAAATATTTGGCACTTTTGTCAAACACCCTAACTATGCAGGCATAATACGATTGCTAGTATACTTTCATACAAATTTTTCAAGTAATTAGTAAAATTATTTCATTCTAAGCCTTAGCTTGTCATTGTTAAATGGTCATAATAATTTTTCTAGATTCATAAGGATGTTTTGAGGTTTGAATGAAGTAATCTATATACAGTAGAGTGCTATTGGTAGGGATAGTTGCTGTTGTATTTATTGTTGAATATTTGGTTTTTGTTTGTTTGTTTTGGAACGGAGTCTTGCTCTGTCACTCAGGCTGGAGTGCAATAGCATGAACTTGGCTCACTGTAGTCTCCACCCCCTGGGTTCAAGCAATCCTCCTGCCTCAACCTCCCGAGTAGCTGGGATTGCATGTTACCACCACCACACCTGGATAGTTCTTTTGCATTTTTAATAGAGACTGGGTTTCACTTTCTTGGTCAGGCTGGACTCAGAATGTCTGACCTCAAGTGATCCACTGGCTTCAGCCTCCTAAAGTGCTGGAATCAGCTGTGAGCCACCATGTCCGATCTATTATTAAATATTTGATTATTGCTTTGTTGCTTTCTATCTCGTCTTGAATTTCATTCTTAGTACTTTCTGAGAAGCATTAATATTGATATGTATTTATTTGAAAAGCAGTATTTTAACAAATGTTTAGTCAGTATTTGCTTCCGTAGAGCATCCCAAATTCTCTATGCAATCCAAATTTCGACTGCTAAAGGTTCTTGAATTCTTGGGGCTTAGCTTTTGAAAGATTCAGTTGTGGGGACTGGATTTTCCAGTGCATGAAGATGAGTGGCATTCTCTGTGATTTATTTTTTCAATTGAGTGTGTTGCAACAGAATTATCAGAAATCCCTTGAGACTATGAGAATTCACCTTAGATCAAGGGCACAATGAGTGACATTTAAGGTGAATCCTCCAAATATGATTGTGTGATTCCATAGAGATGTGTTTCCCTATGCTATTTTGTGCTTTAAATCAGTGCTTAAGAAACTATTCTTTAGAAGAACTGATTAAGATCGTGATTGCCACTTAAAGAGTCAGCAAGAATTGAATTCTGCCACAGTATAGTCTATAAAAGATAATTTTGTATTAATCCCACAATGAAGGTTAGCAAGTCATGGGAAACACTTCCATGAGTATCAAAGTGATTGCTGTAAGCCACTGTTGCTGAAAAGACTGACCACTAGAAGGTCACTAGTAACCATCCCACTGACGGAGCTACCACCATTGACTGCTATCCTACCAGATAGCCACAAATGCTAAGTGGAACTGGCAACTAGTACTGCTAAAAATTCCCATCTCATGTGCTCTTTCTTGTATGACAATCCCTGTCCAATCTTACCCCATAGCCTGTTATATCCTGAATTTCTCAGATATGGGACTCTAGGGTCTTCATTTCTATACCACAAGCACTTAGCCTAGAGGATAAAACATAGATGGTAAATTAACATTTAACAAGGAGAGAAAGAAGGAAGAAAGGCAAAAAGAAAGGAAGCCAAGGAGAGAGAGAGGGAGAAAAAAAATGAATTAAAAAGAAAGAGATAAATCAGTAGATGGGAACCATCATTGAGATTAGAAACTTGTCAGTGGGGTGAATCTGAATGTCAAAGAATCATTTTTCTCTCACTATGAATTATCCTTGTGTATGGAGAGTGGGCTGGAGTATATATAGATTGTTGAAGGTGATGGGTTGAGATGGAAGAAAAATAGTAATTGTTGACTTTTTAAATAAGTAGCTCAATGTGAGGAAAAAAAAATAATCTTACTAGTAAATCTCATGGTGTAGGAAGTCCAGAATTTCTGGGATAAATAATGAAAACTTAAATTGTAGTTTTTGTTATATTCTTAGTAGATGGCTTTAAGTAGGAAGTATTAAAGAAACTTTCTTAAAAATTTGGGAAGAAAGTAAACACCAGGATTAGATACCTGGTATGAGTTACCTTTCGCATGTAGAAGAGAAAGACGTTGGCACCGAGTTGTCAAGGCTATTTTATAGAAAAATAAAGGAGGCTTATATTCTATAAATTTCAATGTGGACACAACGTATGGGAAGATCAAAGTGAAATCATGCTTGTGAGAGAAACCAACAAAAGTAAAAGGATACAGTAAAACAGTGATAAATGTCGAATGTATTTAGAAGTTCAGCCAAGGTACATGTCATTCTGAGAGCTGAAGGAACTGAAGTCTTCAACAATATTCCTAAGATACTTCAGAGCATTACAAAGTATGTACTTCACTAAAACAAACATCTCTTGCATTCATGATACTGATAATGTTGTGATAACACACTTTAAGTCACTTTAAAGCAGGCGTCCCCAAACTTTTTACACAGGGGGCCAGTTCACTGTCCCTCAGACCACTGGAGGGCTGCCACATACTGTGCTCCTCTCACTGACCACCAATGAAAGAGGTGCCCCTTCCTGAAGTGCGGCAGGGGGCCGGATAAATGACCTCAGGGGGCCGCATGTGGCCCGTGGGGCCGTAGTCTGGGGACGACTGCTTTAAAGTATGTAGGAAGTAAAAGCAACTATTTAGGACTCTAAGCATGTATAGGCAGTCACTGGAAAAGTTGTAAAATTGTGTTGATTGAGATGTTGACTCACCCCCGACTGATTTGATGCCCGATTTTGACCTAGGACCATCCATCAGGAGAAAGTAAGACAGCGATAATGAGTAATGCATCTAAGAGAAGGATAGAGCTTGCAAAATGTTCATTTTGGTGGATAGTAAAGCCTGTGGGTGTCATGTGTTGGCTGAGAAAATATTGAATTCTGATTTTCACCTTTGAAATTTGGAGTGCCTTGAGACCCTATGATACATACATTTCCCAGTTTATAAGACAACTATGATCGCCTATTAATCAAAATATGTATATATAATCAGAAGAGCTATATGCCAGATTTTTATTCTTTTGGATTGTATGAAGGTGGGGTTTTTTTGCAAAGAACTAACCATGGCTCCCTAATCCTCCATTTTAAAATAAATTTAGTAATCTCGGAGGCAAAAGCATATTAATAAAATAACTATAGAAAGCCATTACATTTCTTACGGTATAATATTTTATGATTTATATTAAATTTCATATATTCAAGCAATATGTTGAAAATCAGATGGTTTGGAGTAATAAACATATTTAACTTTAATCTAAATTTTTAATCCTCCATTGCACTTTCCCTTCTTTATGGTTTCTCCTCTCATGCACGGGTTCTTTTATCATACTATCTCATTATTTCCATCTGTTTTCTAAAGCATTTCTTTTTATTCTCTTTGCCCCCAGCTGTGCATCTTTTAGGACCCAAACAGCTTGGCCTGCATGTCTCATGTCACCTAGTATGACAGAGTACTTTCACATCTATTGAGCTTCATTTAACACTCTCATTGTTACCCAAGACATTTTTTTTTTCCATTTGCCCTTGCAAATTTTGACAAAAGTAAAATGTGTCCTTTTCATACTCTCTACAGGTTATACCACCATGGTTTGCACATGGTGTATTTTTAATACATTTTGTTGACTATTAATGGAATTGACTTTTTTTTCAGCTCTCAGAGAATATCTTCCTTTCTGAGACCTCAATGTAAGTGAAAATTTGAGATATCTTTCTGCTATTTTTGGTACATGACCTAGTTATATTCCATATTTTCTCTTCTGACTCTACCAGTCAATAATTTCAAACCTTGATTTGAGCTTCTGCTCTTTTTCATATTTGTGTATTTCATATTCTTTAACACCACACTGCCTGTACTACACCATCAGATTTTATCTCAGTGGAAGGGGAAGTAGTACATTTCTTCATGGAAAGGGTCTAGAGACAAATAATGTTCAGCTTGCTCTGTGGTCTCTTGCTTTCACTTTCCTTGTTTCCTTTAAACTAGATTAATCCATTCATGTGTCCCGTATCAATCAGGTGGAGCTTAATCAAGCTCCAGTCCTTAGACAGTACTGCTTTAAGTCAGGAATTTATCTCTATTTTCTGTGCCAAGCCAGGTGAGAGTTAACATTTGTTGAGTGTCATTGAACAGTCCTCAGTGAGACATAAAATATATTATTGTTTTTACTATTTTATATTTATTGAAGGAAAGGTAAGGATTACAGAAATTATTGTACTTGCCATGAAAGAGTAATAGCTGGCATATGTATATTAGTTGGTTTAGAAATAATACCCCACAACACATGAGATCTGGTGCCCTCCTTGTAGAAGATGAGTTATGCTATAACTCATTAGAACTGAAGCACAAACATTCATATTATCACAAGTTATATCATTCTCTTTTAATACCCCTGAATGCCATGTTTTTGCAAGTCATAAAATTGAACTTCCACTTTAACATAAACTTTTTTAATTTTAGCCAGATATTCTGCTTTCTGTAGCCCAGTGGTAGAGCTGAAGCTCAAACTTAGTACTTGGGCAGCTCTATTTTTCTAGTTGATCTTATCAGTCAACTAAAAAACTCTGCCCTCCTACTCAAGTCTTAACTTGGAACCCAGACTGGTGGCTGAGGACATGTTGCCTGTGGATAGATTACCCATTTCCCAGCCTCAGTAACAACTGTCACAGCAAGTCTCTTTGGTACCTCACCTATTTAATTGAATGTCTATTTACATGGCCCTCTAACAGCCACTCCAGAGAATGCTTCATTGGCCAGGAAAGCCAATTTGTCTCTTTCACGAGACACAACCTTATACCAGAACCTGATTTCTCTTTTCTTTTTATGAGAATCCTTGAATCCCTCTTACTCTAAGATTAAGCTACAGCTTTACTGGCTTAATATAGTATGTGAATACATAAAATTTTCTTGGGAAGATTTTCAGTAATGACAATAGTTTACTAGGCAGTTTGCTTTGGGGCTGAGTCAGTTGCTCTTAGTTACTATTGGTCACATACATATTAGTATGATCTGAATTTTGGTGCTAGTATGAGTGATCTTTAGTATTACTGCTTTATTCATTTGTCCTTTTAAATTTGGAGGCTCCACTGATATCACTTGATACCTGGAAATGCTAGAGGCAAGTTGACAGGGAACTCTTTTTCTTGGGTTTTTAATATTCTTAAGGTCTTATAAGTTGATTTTATAATATCTTTATAGTATAATCAAATGACAATTCTCTAGACAAATTATGATTTAGCGTAGAAAGTAACTTTTATAATTCACACTGATTATACTACTATTTAGAGTTTTGCTAAAGAATGAGTTCATTTCTTTTTGTGTATAAATAAATAAAATACAGAAAAAAATTAAAAAATACTGTAGAATAAACATTAATTTTTAAAAATACCATTTCTTGTTAAAAGGAAAAATAAAAATAATGGTCAGATGTTTGTTGGTATTTTTTATATACATATGTAAAGCCTAAAAGCCCATAAAAATTGTTTTCCTAACTCCCAAAGTAAGTTGTCTTTTTCCTTTGATGATGCACAGTAAATTATATATATATATATATATGTACCTCCTGCTTGAGAAAATTGAAGGAACTGAACCACAAGTGCAGCTCTGGCTTGGTTAACTGGGTTTTTAGCATGTTGTTTACACAGCCCCAGTGGCTTCCTTGCATGGTGACTAAAATTAAGTTGTTGTTCTGCTACAATTTATATTTCAATTATACATTATTTAAAAGAAAAACAATTGCTATTTTATTTCTACAGTTAAAAAATCAAAATGTACAGCACATGCAATATGAAAGTTAGGCTTTTGAGATAACGTTACAAATTACGATGACTTTTCCCATGTCAAATGCATAAAATGCTTTCCAGGACTCTTTGTACTCTTTAAACAAGATTCAAATGTGAGATTGTTTCTCTGTCCTCATCACCTTATTTTACTTGCTGCAATTATTTGTGTGTGATCAAAGTACTAGTACATAAAATACCTTCATTTTAAAAAATATATAAACAAATATCTATTTACTCCAAAACGTGCCCTGAACAAAATTAATTGAGAAAATTTCAAAAGATTATTAAATCCAGAATTAAATATAAGTCTAGGAAAGAAAAACTACAAATACATGAGAAAATATTTCAAATCCTCGGGGAATATTTGAATAATATTTGCACACAGAAAATGGGGAATTGGCTATACATCCTTTGAAAAGTCTTGATTTCATTCAAGGACCTTAATTAGTCATGGAGATATATCATCTTAGAAAAGGATAACAACTGCAGTTTGTGAATAAAGATGTTAAAAATGATGAAATGTAAAATTTATTATAATGAATATCACTCAGGTTCACAGTAATTTAATAAAATCTTTTTTTTTCCCCTAGGGAGAAATAGTATATGTACGTATGCAAATACAATGTTATAAGAACACAGCTCAGAAATGTGTTTTAAAGTTCTTTGTTCCTCTCACACAAAGTATACCCTTTAATGATGTGCACTTCCTATGACAGAAGCTTATGTCCTGAGTATAATCTCTTCATAATAATGTACATATTTGGACCCTGTCCTGACACCTTACACTAAAATTAACTCCAGATGGATTAAAGATTTAAATATAAGACTTAACACCATAAAAACCCTAGAAGAAAGCCTAAGGCAAAACCATTCAGGACATAGGCAGAGGCAATGGCCTCATGACTAAAACACCAAAAGCTTTGGCAACAAAAGCCAAAATAGACAAATGGGATCTAATTAACCTCCAGAGCTTCTGTACAGCAGAAGGAAAAATCACTAAAGTGAACTGGCAACCAACAGAATGGGAAAAAATTTTTGCAATCTACCCATCTGACAAAGGGCTAATATCCAGAATCTACAAAGAACTAAAACAGATTTACAAGAAAAAAACAAAAAACAAAACAAAACAAAAAAAAACATTCAAAAGTAGGCGAAGGATATGAACAGACACTTTTCAAAAGAAGACATATATGAGGCCAACAAACATGAAAAAACGCTCATCATCATGGGTGATTAGAGAAATGCAAATCAAAACCACACTGAGATACCACCTCATGCCAGTTAGAATGGCGATCAATAAAAAATCTGGAGACAACAGATGCTGGAGAGGATGTGGAGAAACAGGAACACTTTTACACTGTTGGTGGGAGTGTAAATTAGTTCAGTCATTGTGGAAGACAGTGTGGTGATTCCTTAAGGATCTAGAAATAGAAATTCAATTTGACACAGCAATCCCATTACTAGATATATACCCAAAGGATTATAAATTGTTCTATTATGAAGACACATGCACTCATATGTTCATTGCAGCACTGTCTACAATAGCAAAAACATGGAACCAACCCAAATGTCCATCAATAATAGACTGGACAAGGAAAATGTGGCACATATACACCATGGAATACTATGCAGCCATAAAAAATGAAGAGTTAGTGTCCTTTGTAGGGACATGGAGGAATCTGGAAACCATCATTCTCAGCAAACTGCCACAAGAACAGAAAATCAAACACTGCATGTTCTCACTCATAGGCGGGTGTTGAACAATGAGAACACATGGACACAAGGAGGGGAGCAACACACATTGGGGTCTGTTGGGGGAGGTCTAGGAGAGGGACAGAAAGTGGTGAGGAGGTTGGGGGGTGGATAACATGGGGAGAAATGCCAAATATAGGTGATGGGGGGGATGAAGGCAGGAAACCACCTTGCTATGTATGTACCTATGCAACAATCCTGCATGATCTGCATATGTACCCCAGAACCTAAAGTACAATTTAAAAAACAAATAATAACATACATATTAAGGAGGATATGTAGGTTTATATCTTAACTATGACTAGTTTTATCTCTGGATAAGACACTAACAGATATATTAATCAATTCATCTATTAATCAAACATGGTTATTTGCAGGTTCTGTTCTGTTCACATTCTTTGCAAGATAGCAATATATTTTGCTAAAAGAACTCTTCTAGCAGTTCTCATTCTATTTAAACATTTCATTTGGCAGAACAGAGGGAATTCAGAAGTTATCAAATATTCTGAAATAGCAAAGATATTTCAGAAGTTACGCTCATAATGAAGAATAATTGAACTAAAATTCACTAAAGAATTTCAATGTATTATGATTTCTAGCCTTCTTAATCTTATGGTAATTGAAAAGACACTGCTTGATTGAAAACATGATTGTAGAAAAAAAATCAGTATAATATTTTCATGGCTAATATTTTCCAACCTTTCTTACCCAAATCATATTATTAAAAATTATAAAAGTGATAAAATATTTTGCCTATTATGAATAGAAAAAAGTAAAGTTTTTTTTAACTTGCTAGTATTCACCACTGTTCTGACCTGAACCCTATTTATATCCATTTGCTTTACATGAAGACATAATATCTTAAGCTGTGAATAACATTATCCTAACCTTTCTTTTTCTGCTAAATTTGTAGAAAAACAGTTCCTAAAGAAAATCAGAGGGGTTACCTTTATGCCAGTGTAAAGCAATGTTATTTCAGGTGTTTTCCTTAAAGAGCTGCATATTTGTTAACAAATTACTTTCTCAACATGACATATGGCACTTGGACCAAGTACTACATCTCTATAGAGCTTTCACAAAAGAAAATAATGTCATTTTGTTTCTGACTGAACTTACCTCCTTTTAATGTTGAAGAAGACTAAAGGAACCAATTTCAACTGTTTCATTTGAGGCTTTTTTTTAACAGAATAACTTTCACAAAGAGAATATTTTTAAAATATATTGTTAGAGTCATTATTTAAAATGCTTTCTAAATTACAAGCAAAATTTGAAAAACAAATTATGGCAATACCATCTCACACCAGTTAGAATGGCGATCATTAAAAAATCTGGAGACAACAGATGCTGGAGAGGGTGTGGAGAAATAGGAACACTTTTATACTGTTGGTGGGAGTGTAAATTAGTTCAACCATTGTGGAAGACAGTGTGGCGATTCCTCAATGACCTAAAAGTAGAAATCCCATTTGACCCAGCGATCCCATTACTGGGTATATATCCAAAGGATTATAAATCATTCTACTATAAGGACACATGCACACGAATGTTCATTGCAGCACTGTTTACAATAGCAAAGACTTGGAACCAACCCAAATGCCCATCGATGATAGATTGGACAGGGAAAATGTGGTACATACACACCATGGAATATTATGCAGCCATCAAAAAAACGACGAGTTCGTGTCCTTTGTAGGGACATGGATGAACCTGGAAACCATCATACTCAGCAAACTGACACAAGAACATAAAATCAAACACCAAATGTTCTTACTCATAGGTGGGTGTTGAACAATGAGAACACATGGACACAGGGAGGGGAGCACTACACACTGGGGTCCGTTGGGGGGAAATGGGGCAGGGATGGGGGGTGGGGAGGTGGGGAGAGATAGCATGGGGAGAAATGACAGATATAGCTGAGGGGAAGGAAGGCAGCAAACCACACTGCCATGTGTGTACCTATGCAACAATCTTACATGTTCTTCACATGTATCCCAAAACCTAAAATGCAATGAAAAAAAAAAAAAGAAAAGAAAAACAAATTAAAAAAAAACTTTTCTTTTTAAAATTCCTTTAGAGTATGCTTGGATAGAGTAATTTAATGGCTACCTTAAACAAATAATGGAAAATAATAATAAGGTTCTGAGAAGCTCACCACTTAGTGAGTCAGACTAAAAAGTAAACAAGAATTGACAATATGTAAAGTGACAATTATACAAAAAAGTTTATACAGGGATAGAATAAACACAGCCAGCCTGCATCACTTGTTCAACTGGAAGTCTGAGTTTAGATAGGACTATGTGAAAACAAGTATATTCCATTTGTTTAGAAGGATCATGGGCATAGCTTCCATTATTATACCTACAGTGATAAACACACATAAATTATTTTTAGGCAAAATGACTTTGTTTGCATAGAATGATTCGATGTGGTTGATTCAAGTGCTTATATTCCATATGTATGTTTTATAAATGATGACCTTGGGAATGTTGGAAGTAAACCAAAGAGGTAAGTATTGTGATAGAGGATATAGGGCATTCATAGAATATACCAGTTTTGGAATTTTATAATAATTGTGTAGTTGATTTTGCATTATTCTCATTTTGAATTTATGCTTAAGTCTCAACAAATATTGTACATATAAAAAATTCAGATTTTTGCCATAATAAAATTAATTTGCCATGCCAACTCTTATCCAACTTCCCATAGATGCTGGGGACTCCATTCCACCACCATCATCAAACATGGCAAGCATATTTATTTTACAGATGTGGAAATTGAGACCTACAGTTAATGGCTTTTCCAGATTTCTATAAATGATAATTATATAATCTTCATTAAGAGTTAAAATACCTTGGGCAGTATGGCCATTTTCACAATATTGATTCTTCTTAAACATAGCATGGATTGTCTTTCCATCTGTTTGTGTCCTCTCTTATTTCCTTGAGCAGTGGTTCCTAGTTCTACTTGAAGAGGTCCTTTATGTCCTTTGTTAGTTGTATTCCTAGGTATTTTATTCTCATTGCAGCAATTGTGAATGGGAGTTTGCTCTTGATTTGGTTCTATTTTAGTCTGTTATTTGTATATAGGAATGCTTGTGATTTCTACACATTGATTTTATATCCTAAGACTTTGCTAAATTTGCTTATCAGTTTAAGGAAATTTTGGGCTGAGACGATGGGGTCTTCTAAATATACAATCATGTCATCTGCAAATAGAGACAATTTGACTTCCTCCTTTCCTAATTGAATACCCTTTATTTCTTTTTCTTGCCTTATTGCTCTGGCTAGAACTTCCAATACTATACTGAATAGGAGTAGTGAGAGAGGGCATCCTTGTCTAGTGCCAGATTTCAAAGGGAATGCTACCAGTTTTTGCCTATTCACTATGATATTAGTTGTGGGTTTGTTGTAAATAACTTTTATTATTTTGAGATACGTTCCATTGATACCTAGTTTATTGAGAGTTTTTAGCATAAAAGGCTGCAGAATTTTGCTGAAGGCCTTCTCTGCATCTATTGAGATGATCATGTAGTTTTTGTCTTTGGTTGTTTATGTGGTGTATTATGTTTATAGACGTGCATAGAAACAGAAATTCCATTTGACCCAGCAATCCCATTACTGGGTATATATCCAAAGAATTATAAATTGTTCTATTATAAAGACACATGCATATGTATGTTCATTGTGGCATTGTTTACAATAGCAAAGAGCTGAAACCAGCTCAAATGCCCATCAATGATAGATGGGCCACAAAAAACGATGAGTTCCTGTCCTTTGTAGGGTCATGGATGAATCTGGAAACCATAATTCACAGAAAACTGCCGCAAGAACAGAAAATCAAACACCACATGCTTTCACTCATAGGTAGGTGTTGAACAATGAGAACACATGGACACAGGGAGGGGAGTATCACACACTGGGGTCTATTGCAGGGGACTAGGAGAGGGACAGGAGGGAGTAGGGAGGTTGTGGAGGGATAACATGGGAAGAAATGCCAGATATAGGTGATGGGGGGATGGAGGCAGCAAACCACATTGCCATGTATGTACCTATGCAACAATCCTGCATGATCTGCACATGTACCCCGGAACCTAAAGTACAATTAAAAAAAAAAAAACAAAAAAGTTAAAATACTAACTCCATATTTATAAAACAAGGAACCACTGTGAAGATGGTGAGTGCTGTCCAAAAATTGAGTGCAAGGTAATCTCTTTCTTGACAGGCCTTTTCTCTGAGAGCTGACTTAACCACACATGTAAAAATATATGTTTTTTGTAGGAGAAGAAGCATACAAATTTATTTGATCATAGTTTTATGTGGCACAGGAGCCTTTAGAATGAAGGCCCCACACAAAATCTTTCATTTAAAATTTTTAGTTTGTGTATTTCTTTATTCTTCCTAGTCTTCAACATAAGTACTTCAGGTCCAACCCCTCATATGTATCAATTTAACTCATGATAAGTAACTATAATTAGCCTTAGATGTCCTCTGCTGTCTTACTTTTTTGATGGTTCAGAATAAGTCCTCTCAAGTGTGTGAAGAAAACTTTATGAGCTCAGGTATGAAGCCTGGGCCATTTGTCTTAATTCCTGGCAGTCTCCTTTTGTTTAGAAAAATCATGTTAAAAACTTTTAGTGACCCTGTACATGATATGATTCTCTGGATTCTTGGCTTAGAACATGACAAATTATTAATCAGAAACTCAAAGAAGTTGTACAGCTGTTTTTCTTTGCCATTCCACACCATCCACAGTTCATCAACATAATGGTAAAGCAACACACTCAGAGATGTTCCTTTTAAAAAAAATTGTTTTCCAGCTGTGGTAAGACAATCCTATGTGAACAACAAGCTGAATAGAATCTTAAGAAGAGTTGAAAGTAAAATATAGAACAAAGTGATATTGATATTTAATTTTATTGATCATTGCAGTATTTTGTATTCATATTCAAAATATGAAGAACAATTTTCCATACCTAAGCCAACATTTCTGTTACAAATTGATAAAGGAAGTGATTCTAGATGAGTGAATTGAAATGTATTTCATATCCTTCCCAGTTGAATTAGGTACTATTTCACAAGTTTCCTCCAGACAAAATATTGTTTTGAAGAGTGTGTCAGCCCACAGTAAGCTTTACTGGACCATGTTGTGAAACTCTTTCCAATTCAATAGTTGAGAGTCACTGAATTTCTTGGCAAGAGTAGATGAGGGTAGGAGAAGGGTCACATAATATCAGTGAATATTTTCCAATTTCTTCTGAGAAACAGAACAAAAGCAAACAAGACAAATGGTCCCCATTTGTTAGGAATAATGCATGAGTCTAAATTAATAATAATGAGAATGAAGCCTTCTGTGTCTTCTTTTGTTTTACGTAACATTTATTCTTGAATAATATCAACTCTATCAATGGATTTACCTTGTCTCTGCATGTTGACTATATTTCCTAACTCTACACTCCAAAATTTCAAAATCTTCTGCCTAGACATATCTGCAAAACCCAGGCATCTTAAAGTGAATATATATCACAAACTCATCCTATCAAAAACTGCAGTAGCTTTTCTTTTTTCCTTTTATTTTTTTTATTGCATTTTAAGTTTTGGGGTACATGTGAAGAACATGCAAGATTGTTGCATAGGTACACACATGGCAGTGTGGTTTTCTGCCTTCCGTCCCCTCGCCTGTATCTGTCATTTCTCCCCATGCTATCTCTCCCCATGCTATTTCCCCCCAACGGACCCCAGTGTGTAGTGCTCCCCTCCCTGTGTCCATGTGTTCTCATTGATCAACACCCGCCTATGAGTGAGAACATGCGGTGTTTGATTTTCTGCTCTTGTGTCAGTTTGCTGAGAATGATGGTTTCCAGGTTCATCCATGTCCCTACAAAGGACATGAACTCATCGTTTTTGATGGCTGGGTAATATTCCATGGTGTGTAGGATTAAGAATAGCCACTTACTCCTGTGTACCTAGGTGACCATAAAGTTCATTATTCAATCTGGGGAACTTTTGTGAATTCAAAGGGCTTCTATTAATAATTACCAAGTCAGCATGCATATAGAGGAAGAGTGCTGGGATTAGTTATATTTTCCATGGAATCTAAAACTTTGAAAATAGTGATCAGCTTTTTCCCTTATTTACCCCTTTTAAGGAATCATTAAGCTTACCAAGATACCACCATTAAAAAAAACAGCTTTTGTGACTAGTCACATACTTACTCCTTATTTAAAATAGTCATAATTTTTCACCTGAACATGAAAATATCCTAACAGCATCTTCTCTTTCCAATATTCTCCTCATTGTCTATCAGGATGATTTTTCAAAAATAAAAATCTAGTCAGATCAGTTCTCTGTCAGAACATTTTCATTACTCTCTTATGCCACTTAAATGCTTCCTGGAATGTAGAGCCTTTTTAGTTTTATGCTTCAGCTGATAATAGCGCATCTGCCTGCCACCTGTTGCTAGAACCATGTGCAACCATTCCTAGTTTCCCTAATTCAGCATACTTTTGACATCAAAATGTCTTTATACAAGTTACACTCTTTTCATGAAAAAGCCCTGCCATGTCTTACAATTAAGGAAAGCTTAGAGTTTCTTAATTATCTTTTAATAATATTTTATTTAAACAATATAAAGCACAGAATATTTTTCTCTTTTCTTTTTTCCTTCCTTTCTCTCTCTCCTTCCTTCCTTCCTTCCTTCCTTCCTTCCTTCCTTCCTTCCTTCCTTCCTTCCTTCTTTTCTTGGAATTCTCCTGAGAAGGCTGGCTATAAGGTAAATATTGTCTATTTATCACCCAAATAACTACATAGAACATTCTCATTTTAAAGGTAGATTAGTAGATAGAGACAAAAAGCAGGGACAAAATTTGCACACCACATTCAAGTATTTAAAAATAAGTTGAGATGTAGACCAATGGAACAGAACAGAGGCCTCAGAGGAAATACAACATATCCACAACCATATGATCTTCGACAAACCTGACAAAAACAAGCAATGAGGAAAGGATTCCCTGTTTAATAAATGGTGTTGGGAAAACTGGCTAGCCATGTGCAGAAAGCAGAAACAGGACCCCTTCCTGACACCTTACACCAAAATTAACTCCAGATGGATTAAAGACTTAAACATCAGACCTAACACCATAAAAACCCTAGAAGAAAATCTAGGCAAAACCATTCAGGACATAGGTGTAGGCAAGGACTTCATGACCAAAACGCCAAAAGCAATGGCAACAAAAGCCAAAATAGACAAATGGGACCTAATCAAACTCCACAGCTTCTGCACGGCAAAAGGCAAAAGAAACAGTCAGTAGAGTGAATCAGCAACCAACAGAATGGGAAAAAATTTTTGCAGTCTACCCATCTGACAAGGGGCTGATATCCAGAATTTACAGAGAACGAAAACAGATCTACAAGAAAAAAACAAACAAGCCCATTCAAAAATGGGCGAAGGATATGAACAGATACTTTACAAAAGAAGACATACAGGAGGCCAACAAACGTATGAAAAAATGCTCATCATTGGTCATTAGAGAAATGCAAATCAAAACCACATTGAGATACCATCTCACACCAGTTAGAATGGCGATCATTAAAAAATCTGGAAACAACAGATGCTGGAGAGGATGTGGAGAAATGGGAACACTTTTACACTGTTGGTGGGAATGTAAATTAATTCAACCATTGTGGAAGACAGTGTGGCGATTCCTCAAGGACCTAAAAATAGAAATCCCATTTGACCCAGCAATCCCATTACTGGGTATATATCCAAAGGATTATAAATCATTCTACTATAAGGATACATGCACACGAATGTTCATTGCAGCACTGTTCACAATAGCAAAGACCTGGAACCAACCCAAATGCCCAACGATGATAGACTGGATAGGGAAAATGTGGTACATATACACCATGGAATATTACGCAGCCATCAAAAACGATGAGTTCATGTCCTTTTTAGGGACATGGATGAACCTGGAAACCATCATTCTCAGCAAACTGACACAAGAGCAGAAAATCAAACACCGCATGTTCTCACTCATAGGCGGGTATTGATCAATGAGAACACATGGACACAGGGAGGGGAGCACTACACGCTGGGGTCCGTTGGGGGGAAATGGGGGAGGGGCAGGGGGGTGGGGAGGTGGGAAGAGATAGCATGGGGAGAAATGACAGATACAGGTGAGGGGACAGAAGGCAGAAAACCACACTACCATGTGTGTACCTATGCAACAATCTTGCTTGTTCTTCACATGTACCCCAAAACCTAAAATGCAATAAAAAAAAAGAAAAAGAAAAAGAAAAACAAAACAAAAACGCCAAAAACTACCATCAGAAACAAACAAACAAACAAAAGTTGACATTTGTATTTTGTTACTATTTTTATCTGAAAAATTTGAATTAGTGTGAGTAAAAAACAAAATAGCCAATTTGTCTATGTTTAATGGAAATCATATTAATTGTTTTCTGACATGTATTTTTGCTGACAAGAAGTCTAACTTTCTGAGAGGGAGGTTAGCCTTTATTTTTCTTAGTGTTTGGTTTGTTAGTTAAATATGATGATTCAAGGTTTACTTATGTTTTACAAGCTCTTAAGTATCAGTTTATAAATAGCATCTCTTGCCAATTCTCCTTTGGAATGGCTTAGTCATACTTCTTTATCTGTTAACCATTTCTTTATCTGTGCTAAATTGTATACGATTTTCTTATTAACTGTATTCCAACACAATAATTCTGTCTTTAGTTTTATCTTAGAAATTGTTCAATTTTTCTATTAATGTAATTATTTCAATAACACATTTTTTATTTCTGTAAGTTTTTGATATTGTGCAGATGTAGATATTTCTAAATCTTACTTGTTTACTGCTTAGATTGCTTCATTTATTTAAACTTTTTGACATCTTTGCCTTTCTTTCTGATCAATTTTATAAGTTGTATGATTATAATTTTCTTATTGCTTTCACTGGCACGTTTTTCTAATATTTGCTTTTCCTTTCATGGTTTATAATGTTGGATAGTGACCTTATTGGAATGGGTTGTTTTCCAGATGAATTGGATGTACCCTAAGTTACAGAGATTTTATTCTTCATTTTACAGATGGTTCCTAGCTTTAGGTTGAGAGATTAATTCCAGATTCATGTACTACCTAGACCCATGGCCTCAGTGTCAGATCCTACATGGGGTTTAACACTGAAGCCTCTTAGGCACATTTCATTATGATGTTCCATGTGCTATTTGCTTTTCTTCTCATTTATCCTTATGGATTTTCCTTCCTTTTTTACTGTCATATTAAAAAACAAAACAAAATAATGCTTTCTTGCTTTAAAATTTAAGTTAAAAAATTTCAAAATTACATTAAACAATAAACAAAGCTTTTTTAGCATTTCTATTCAGTGTGAATTGAGAGAAGGCTTCCTGTATTTCCTCTCTGTTTTTGAAAAATAAAAATCTTTTGCAATTTTTTTCTAACTAAGATGACATCTTGATCTTTTTGCCTCAGATCTTACCTCAACCGTTTCTAATATTCTACCTTGTGAAGTTATATGCAGTTCTTCTCTAAATGTATTTGCAATTTTTCAGTTTAAAACCTGGGAAGTGATTAAGAACCCATTCCTCCAAGATCGTCTTAAACAATTTGATTAAAAAATCAAATAATATTTGATTTTTTCTTTGCACACACTTCCCCCAGGAGCTTTTCCTAAAACTAAAGAGGCTTTACAATCAATGCTGTACCAGAAGAAATCTTCATGCTAAATGATGGCTAGTAGGTACTAAATAAATGTTAAATGAATAAATTCATAAACGAAAAAAAAAATAAACCAGGCAACCATATCTAACTCTAGTCTATGTTTTGTTTTTCTTAGTCCTCTGGGCTTAGGAAAAGCTTCTCTCTTACATTTCCTGTCATACACAGTCTACATTCCCTATACCCAAGGTTTACATCAACACTTTAGCTTATGTTAGCCAGGCTTTCTTTTAAACACACACACACACACACACACACACTTCAAATACTCAAATTTTCTCTCTCTCTCTCTCTCTCTCTCTCTCTGTATATATATATATATATATATATACACACACATATATATTCTCTCTCTATATATATATTCTCTTTCTCTATTTCTCTCTCTATATCTATATCTATATCTATATCTATCTATCTATCTATCTATCTATCTATCTATCTATATATATATATATATATAATTAAGGTTTTATATATTCCTAAACCTATAGTTTATAAAAAAAAAAACTATGGTTTATATGAAAACTTAATCATGCCTGTGTTTCAGAACAGTAGTCTGCAAATTATATTTGTTCATTTACTTTTTGTTCTAGGTAGTTGATACTACTTAGCTCTTGAGGCAATAAACTTATTTCCTAATCTTAGTGCTAGAACTGTCAGGAAGGTTTGATTTACTGAAAAATGAAAACTTCACAGTTAAACATTTTCAAAATATTATACCTATTTCCATGGAGAAGTTACAAAATTACAAAGTTGATTAAGTGAATTCATAGAGGGTCCTATTTCACAAATAGTGATAACCTCAAAGAGACCAAAAACTGTAAATTGTACACTTTAATCTTGACAAAAGAATTCTCTATGTGTCCTAAAGGAGGTATAGAAGGCATAAAAAAAGTGCTCCTGGGATCCAGTAGATAACTACATCTCTCTGGACTCTCTCACTTGTACTGGCTATACACCTACTGAAATAAATTGCTAGCCTTTCGTGGATTTCCATTGGGTAAAATGAGTGAAAAAGAATAATTTGTGGACTGATAGATTTTTACATGGACTCTCTCTGATGTCTTTGGCCTGTGTCTTGGATTGCTCTTGAGCTATCACATACAGATCTCCTGATGGGCAGCAGGAATAAAGAACAAATACTCTTCAAATCATGAAATTGTCTCCTACTAACCAACCCTTCCTTTATGTTGCAAGATACATTGCATCCCTTGCATAAAAACAAAAAATCATTATTTTTTGCTAGAGAGGGAGAGAGCATGTCTTAGCAGAATAAACAAATAATGAAGGATTGCCTGAATCATCAGAGTTTAAATTCTGGTAAACGCAACTTTTAGGGCTGAATGTACTTTTTCATATTGCACTTTGAAATTCAGTAATCCATGTATGGTATATGTATCCTTGAATTGTCTGCAATTTTCAATTAAGCAAACCATGGCTTTCTTCAGACATTACAAATAAACATAGGTTATTATATTTTTCAATTATGCCATTTTCAAACAATTTCTTGCCTCCTTCTTTATAACACCAAATCTCTTTTCATTTTCAATTTGCCTTCTTCAGATCAGTACCCCACAGGATGTGCCACGCAAAAATGGCAAATCTCTATTTCTGCCAAGCTTAATTTAGATATCACTAAAGCTTTCAATGAACATATGTGGGAGAATAAATTTGGGAGGAATTGTTAATCAAAATGGGTTATATCTGAAGCAGTTTGAGAAAAGAGTAAAGGTTATTAAGAAATAAACTTCCACTAAACCAAAAATAAGAATAAAGATGCTAAAAGTATGTAATTACCTTGAGTGGCAAATCAGTTTGGATAGTTATCTAAAATCTATAGTTTAATTGAAAAGCAATCTTTCTTTTTGAGCATGATATGGCCTTCAGTCAATGAACCACAGAATTTATGATATGGCATTTGTACTGTAGGCTAGATTTTAAATGAAGCTTAAACAAATAAGGCATCCCATATTGACCCAAGCAAAACTAAACTGCTGTTAGGTTTCATACAGCAGGAGGTAAACATTCTTGAAATAATTGAGCATGATAGAATATCATTCTTACTTTTTTTTGAAAGTCTTACACAAGACCCATATCTCATTTCCTCTAAGTTGATTATGTAGACTGAAAGAGGACAATGATCTGATTTGTGCCATGGAACAGAGCCACATCTTTATAAAGAATATTAATTATCATAATAAAATACTATTGATGTAGAGGCAGAGAAAATTACAATGGATCTCTATCTTAATAAAGGTAGAATTTACTCTTTTGAATTATTCATGAATATTAATCAGTACATGTTATTATGCATGTAAAAATAAAAACATTTTAAATTTAAAATGTATCACATACAGGTACTCCTAAACCAAGTAGCAATTTCCATGATATTTTTAATTAATTTTTTTAGGCATGAAGGTGGGGCACAGCCAGGGAAGTAACATAGAGTGTCTTTAAATATATATACAAGAATAAATTATCTTCACATATTTATACTGTTCTAGAACAATCAACATCTTTAAATTTTACTGTGTCCAAATTCTCATTCTAGAAACTGAGACCTAGATAGTGAAAATTATCTGTGTTTTTAACATTAGATATCTTTTTGAAATTCAAAACCCACATTAATACAAGTAAATTTTAACTTTCAGAAAAATACATATGGAAACTTTAATGAAATACAAGTTAATCAATATTTCAAAAGTGATGTCATAAAAACCACCTAGACTCTTGTATAACATGATATATGGTTTGGCTTTACAATAATGTATCCACGTTGGTGCTTAACATAATGTTTCTCCAGAGCAAATTTCTTTACACAGTAAGATAATGTAAATGTATAAGAACAAAGTGCATATAATCATATTGCCAGTTTCTGAAATCTTAAGATCAGGTGACCAGTAACTTAATTAACTCAGAAATACCTTTAACCCTTCCCATAACTTTCCTCCTTTTTATTAGGATAGCTGTTGGCATCAGCGTTAGCATTAGGGAACGGCAGTAATACTCTAGCTCTGTGTTCTGACTATGGAGGAAACAGGTTGGGTGTTAAATGGTCAGTGCAAAATTAAGTTAGAGAAATGGAAAAGGCAGGAATCCCAGCAGGATTGTGGAGCACCATCTGGGCAAAAGGACCTACTCAAGGTAAGAGTCACGGTAGGGATCAAATCCACAGAAGGCCAGGTAGAATTCAGTTCAGTCCTAGGCAGCTTAGTACTAACAGATAATATGAAGAACTCAGCCATCCTTACTTGAGAATATTTAGAGATGTCTTCAAAGGCATAGGATGCTGAAAGCGGAATAGAATTATTAAATAACCCTATTTAAAAAAGCAAATAAAAACAAAAATGCTGAAAGGAAAGGATACAGGAATCAACCATTGAGAAAATAGTGATAACCATTGAGAAAATAGGAATAAGACAGGGAACCAGGCAGCGGTGGTGGTGGTGGTGGTGGTGGTAGTTAGCTATTCTGGGGAAAGGAACAGATGTGATTAGTAAGAAAGCCACAAACAAAAGATTAACCTAACAAGAGGCCCTGACTTTTCCCAGAATTACTCATAAGGACTGTCCCTCCATTAGATTAGTTTCTTTTCTTCTGGGGAGTAGGGGCCTAAATACATTTTTGTTAACTTACTGGCTTTCAGAATGATAGCTACTCCTCTGCTCCACGGGCTTTCCCAGAAGAGATTGTGAATAAGGAAAAGCTTTTTAGAATTATTACTATTTATTTTCTCAGCTCTTAGTCTAATTGGTTGTCAAATTCTATTTATTCTATGTCTATAATTTTTCCCATCTAAGTCTTACTTCCATTTCTACTTCCAGCATCTTAATTCTTTCTCTTTTCTTTTCTTTACTGATCTCTACTCCTTTGTATGATCCTTTTTAATCCATTATTCATAGTGCTATCAAAATCATCTTTCTGAAATGTCAGTCTGATGGAATGTTCCCTAGTCAAACTCATCTGATGACTACCTGCTTGTAAGAAAATAAACACAAGTTCTTCGATATAGAATATATGACTATTGCAGAAAAGTTTCTCCATTTAGATTTTATAATCTGTCACACAGAGTGGCATGTTCTTAGACTACACTCTTCCTTCATCATTCCTCCATTGTTTTCTTATGAAATTTTATCCATTCCCTTTACAGTGCCATTTCCAGTCAGCATGATTAGAATCACCTACTTACAATATTCTCTCCTCCTGAAACCATAGCATACTGCTTAGATCTCTATCATACTATCTATTTCCACATATATTAACACTATTTATCTTTCTCTTCACATGAAGAACTACCTGGAAAAGAGAAAACTAAGATCAAGATCTACACCAATTCCTGGGCAAAATGCTAATATCCAATCGGATGTGTAGTAACTTTGAAGGGGTAAGAATGAAATACTGAACATAATACAGTTCAGAGAATATATATTGATAAAATTCTTAAAATGGGCTCGGGTCAAGAGATTAGTTGTGTTTTACTGGAATATTTATTTTTAATAGCATGTAGGAAAGCCCTTTGATGTAATAAAGCACTTTATATTGTGAATATAATGATCTGCTCCATACATATTGATCAGCCTCTGTCACTAAGTAACTTATTGTTTTTAAATAGGTTCCTAAGGAACATGGTTCCAGCATTAGGGATGGAGATTATATACATGTTTTCTACAGGTTGGATTCCTCTTTATCAAAAAGACACGACTTTCACCATGACAAAGAGACTAGTTTTCAATTGGCTAAAACAAATCATTGATCTCCAGAGTGTTTCCACAATCCACAGATCAGACAATTATGTGGTAGCAAATTGATTGCACTAAATTTCTTACATTATTAAAAGAAATGTAGTGAATGGAAACTGTCTTGGTCCATTTTGTGCTCCTATATCAAAATATCTAAGACTATATAATTTATGAAGAACAGAAATTTATTTTCTCACAGCTCTGGAGACTGGGAAGTCCAATATCAAGGTGCCAGTATCTGGTGTCTGATATTGGCCTAGTCTCTGCTTTCAAGATGACACTTCGAATGTTGCTCCTTACAAAGGGGCAGAAGGTAGAGAACCCACTCCAAGTGGCCTTTTTGATAGCAGCATTAATCCCTTCAGGAGGGTGGATACTGTATAGCTCAAACACATTTCAAAAAATTTCCTCTCCCAATTATCTTACATTGGGAATTAATTTTTCAAGACATGAATTTTAGGAAACATTTAAACCACAGAAAGTACCTGTTCTGAAATTAGATTTGGTTTCCTCGTCTTTTATATCTCTGCTAGTACCATAGGTTTAGCAGAGCTCTCTTTTATATGGCTTTGTATTTCTCACACCATTGTAACTAAGGGAGTCACTTCACATAAAAGTGAGAAAATTTCCATGAGACTTACTACCCTTATCCTAAACTCAGAAGCAGCTGGCTGCACAGAGCAGTAAAATATCTATTTGAGGCTACAGTTTTAACTGGGGGAAAATAACGTTTGAGGTAAGAATTTTATAAGGGCCAATGTATGCTATGAAATAGCAATTAATATATATATGGTTCTGCTTCATTTAAACCTTATAGACCAAATTCACTGATTCATCAAGAAGCCAAAAGTAGAGACCATGTGTGTATGTGTGTTTGTGTGTGTTTTGTGTGTGTTTGGGAGAGTGGGGATGGAATAGACATCACAGCTCTATTGGTTATAACTAAAAATGTTGGCTTCTCATCTTCATGTCTTTGCTTTCTGCTAATTTTAAGGTTTAATTATATACAATTATGGGTTCATTAAGTTGAAATATGAGACTGTCTTCTGATGATTAGGAGTTTTTCATACCACTAGGAAAATGGTAAAATAAATGAAAGAGGCTTCAGTGCTGGTGGAGGCGATGAGTAGGATGATGGGTACTGTCACAATATAGGGACAAGGTGAGGTAAGACTGGAATTATTTCAGTGGAAAGAGAGATGTGGTTTTTTGGCTATTCAAGGACATGCATTATAATTCCCATCCATTTTGCTTTATGCTTGATTTATCTTTACTTTTGTCTAAAGTGATGTACTTTACATGGCTTGTGTTGAGTTTGATCAGTTTTGACAATTTTATATATTTATGTAACCACCACCCAAAATCAAGATATGGAGATTTTCCATCATTCCAGAAGGTTCTCCCATGCCTCTTTTGAGAAAATCCCCCACCTCCCATGACTACTAAGAAATCACTATGTAATTTCTATCGCTATAGATGAGCTTTCTGTATTCTTGGATTTTGTCTAAATGAAATCATACAGCATATATTCTTCTGTGTTTTGTTTCTTTTATTCAAAATTAGGTTTTTAAGATCCATTCATTTACTGGTAAATTTTTATTTTGCTTTGCTTCTTTGAGTATTAGTTCACTGTATAAATATACTATGATTTGTTTATGAGTTCTTCTATTGATGAACATCTGGGTTAAGTTTTAGGCTTTTATGAATAAAGCTTCTATATACAATGTATAGTCTTTCTTTTCAGTAAATTTCAGCAGTGAAACTGACATCAATACTTGATTCTTCCTTGAGGTCTTTGCATGTAGTTTTAGTTTTAAGATGTGCTAGTGGTTCAGTATTTGAAACTCACATGGAAGAACATTATTCGACCAAAGAGTCTTGAGGGTAGAAAGTCTCAATGATAGAAAACGAAATGTCATGTAATGAAAGGACAGTGTTTTCAAGACTGTGTGTTTTGAATGTGTGTGTTCGGGAGAATGGAGATGGAATAGACATCACTATTTAGCTCTACTGGTTATCACTAAAACTGTTGGATTCTCATCTTCATGTTTTTGCTTTCTGCTAATTTTAAGGTTTAATTATACATAATCATGGGTTCAGATATTAAAACATGTATAACATGTACACTGTTAGTCCCATGTCAATGCATTTTTTTTCCCTTTTGGGTCAGAAGAATTACTTAAGAAATATTTTTGCCTGTTCATTTACTTTTCATGTGAACTTTATAACTTGCTAATTTAGTTAAGGAGAACCCTTACTGATAAATTATGAAAGTTGCATTGAAGTTTTAGATTAAATTCAAGAGAATTGGCATAATACTGAGTCTGAGTCTTCCTGTTCAAACACAGGAAAATATTCCTTTTTAGCTCTCATTAGTATTTGAAAATTATCTTAATGTAGATAATATCCATTGCTTCTTAAATTTAAATCTAGCTATTAGTAAGTTTCTTTTTTTGTGTGTAAATTAGCCAGATCTAGTTTCCGTCATCTGTATTGAAACACGTGAAACATAAAATAAGCAGGTCTCTATTAATTGATGGTGGGTGGGGGGGTGAGTCTCCAATGTGATTTTTATTTTAACACATGGATAAAGGCAGCACTCTTTAAATTTACAGTCTCAAAGTTGTTGGTTGGATAATAGCAATTTGCATTGCAGACAATAATCCTTTTCTTGGGAAACTGGATCAAGAACTACGTTATGTTCTTTCTAATGCTTAATATTAACAATTAAGATAAATTTTAGAGGCCTCAAATTAGATCAAATGGCAGAAAAATACCCAGGTGTTTAGAAGCAAAATATTTTAACTAGTGATCCAGGACCAGGATCTAAGAACAGGATTATTTGGGGGATGGGCTGGTATCAGACAAGTGAATTCCTTCTCAACTGTCCCTTTGACATGATCTTTCCTCCATTTCTTGGAGGAAAATTTGGGGTGTGTGTTTTTATGGGTATCTGTGAAAATCAGAGAAAGAAACAGAAAGCTAGAAAGAGAGAAAGATGGACACAGACAGGCAGCTAATTCATAAACCTGTATTGGACAAATAGCAGTTGCAGGGTTTTTCCACCCTTACCCCTAAGGACATATGTCGCTAAGGGCATATAAAAGCTTTACGTGTGATTATGAAAATATTATGTAAATTCAAACTGAAAAAGAGAAGAACAATCTGAACTGAACTTATAAATAATAGTATTCTATATAATTTTTTAAAGTAAGGTATTTTATATCTGAAGATGAAATTTTGAAATACATTGATAGCAATTGCATATGGGAATTTCCTATTTTTATTGATATTTAAGAGTTTATTAAGTAATATATTTTGATTTTATTATAATATTTTTAAGGTTAGTGTATCATTTAAAAGTAATTTACACTATAAAAATAGAAATAAAATATATCTGAAGTAAAAAATTAAAACTCATTTTTAGTGACTCAAACTAATTCCATTAAGAGTATCTAATGTTAATAATTTTGTCAATATCTTTTTAATACTTATTTCATTCTCTCTATATGTTATATTTAATAAACATATGCTAATTTTATATATGACATCTTGAACATCTATTTTTTCTTTTTACTTAAGATATCTCATCAAAATTTTCACTTCACCATACATACATCAATCTCTTTCTACTGATGTTTCATATTGTACCACATTCTTCATGTATTGAACCATAGGTTTGGTGCTTTTACTTATTTAAGTACTGAAATATATAATATCTAGATAAAAGATTAGTTAACTTAGTAGATTAACGTTTATTACAGAAACTATAAGAAGATCATAGAATGTTGGTAGTGTTTGGTTTTCAAAAACTGAGTCTATTATGTCTTTGATTCTATAATCAAGTATTTAGTCCCACTTCCAGATCTGAAGATGGAAGTGCAAATACCTAGAATATCTGGCAATCAGGTCAGAGGTTTTACTCCTCATGATTCCATATCTACTTGATTCTATTCACCAAAAAACATAAATCTCATGTTCTGTGAATGTTATTCTCAGTTCTGTATCTTGCCCATTGTATTTAAGATATGTATATGGTATCTCCAGTATTTGACTCTTTCTAGAAGACTATGGCTTAAATATTTGGATTAAGGCTTGGTGCTACAGTGGGAAGAGTACCAGTCATTGACACTTCACTATTCAGGAATCTTTACCGGACCAGTGCTTATATCACCATGGGGGAGGATGAGTAAGTTTGGAATTTCAAATGGGCCACATACAATTCAGCAAATGGAGAGTGATGCTGGATTTGGGGCTTTGAAACAAGGTTTAATATAAGGGGCCTTCATGCATAAAAGTAATAAACCTATTTTTAAGTCTTTATTGAATAGGTGATTTTTGCTTAAGGATATTGATAAAATATTTTCATTAGGTTCAAAAGACAAACATAACTAGGTTAGATTCAAGGAAGATAATTTTGTTGGAGTGAATTAAATTACTTAGGTTATTCTGTCAAAGTTTCTTTGAAGAGATAAATCCTTAGCCATGTTTTAATGCTGAAGGAATGGTTCCAGATAACAGTGGAAGTTTCTACCATGGAGGAGATAATGGCATGTGTCATGAAATTAAGACTTGTGTGTTTATTAGCATCTGCTTTCCAAAATGGTTTTATATGCATATTTCTCAGGAAGAGAGAGGCTGAACAAAGACAAAGAAGGAGCCAAAGCTGGAATGAGTTGAAAAGACAAAGAAAAAGGTGCTGCAAATAGTTTTATTGATTTAAATTTATATAACCTTTGTGAGGTTTTTCATTGCTTCACAATGTGGAAATATGTGTTTCTGACATACATGTATGGGTCACCTGCCATGCATATTTATTTCTGTATGAAATCATCATGTTCGTAACTTCTTCAGGACTCAAAAAAAAATCTGAGATGCATTTACAGCACTATTTTGTAAGCTTTAAAAATAGTCTAGCTCAAATGTTTTAAGCCACAAACAATATTTTTTTTTAAAGTAAATCTATTACAAAATAAAACTCAATGTAAGTGTTTCCAGGTCATTTTTGAAAGTTCTGCATCAGTAGTTGTAATATTTTATATCTGTAATTTCTGTATTTGAAACATTTAAGTGCCACCTTGAGTTGGCATGGCTGCCTTACATATACAGTTGAATTTAAATTAGTAAAAACTTTAAGATGAGATTCCATTTTTATCCCAAAGGCAGAAGATTAGTAAATGGTAAAGAGATAGACCCTAAAATAAACTAAAGTCACATTATGACCTAAATGAAATAAAATACTGATTTCTATCCGATAAACCTCTAATTTCTTTTCAAGATTTAATACTAGGATTGACATCCTATCCACGGATACCAGAGATTAAGAAAATGTGTGCTATTTGATATTTTATTTTCTCCTAAAAGTCTGCTCCAGGTTTTGTTTGTTTGTTTGCCTCCTTGCTTGCTTTATTGCCAAAATAAGATCAGAGAGGATTTATACTGGGGATAATGTCTCATGCATCAAGTACGTTCTAGCAACATGTTTAGCAAACATTTTAAAAAATGAAATTTAAGTGATACTTTACAAGTGTGCAGGTTATACAATGTTTAATATATTTATCAAAATACTTAAACTGATTAAAACACTCATTTTTTTTAAATAAAGCAGACAGCACTCAAAATTAAAGGTAAACATCATTCAAGAAAAAACAGTTCTACCAACAGCCAAGCATAAATATGATCTTTAACCTGTTTCTGACATAATATATTCATGAAAAAAATCTCCTGAAACTGGATATATAACTTGCAGACTATTCAGAACCTGTCTATTTTCATTAAGATTCCTAACGGCATTCTGCATGATCTTTTTCCTGAATACTTTTAAATCAAGTGAACTCATAAAATAAGAAAGATTCATTGTCATCACTGTTGTTGAGATACACACTTACCTATAGATACTTTCCTGAAAGACTTGGAACCAGAGCAAAGAAAGCCATTTTCAATTTTCAGTAGGCCCCAAAACAATAACAGATTCTGAATTTACACTGAAAATTGGTGTCGTACCATGTATGTAACATATTATTGATTCAAGGAAAATTGTTATATAAAAAATAGAGTATCTCTTTTGTGAAATACTGATAATAATTAATGGTTATATCTAAGCTTGCATCTATATAAGCAGAACCATAAAAAAATTGTCTTAAATCAAATGGCTAATTTGCCAACATTTTGCATCATTAACACTTTATCATTTCACAATTGGAGAACAGCTTCCTTAATCTTCCTCCACTTAACTCAGTTTCAAGACGAACTAACATGGTGTTATACTGACTGGTGTTGTTTATGCACATAGGCTTAGGGTTCCTATAGGGCAGGAGAATCGCTTGAACTCAGAGCAGAAGTTGTGGTGAGCTGAGGCAGTGCCACTGTACTCCAGCCTTGGCGAAAGAGTGAGACTTTTATTTGGAACATTTCTATAAGCATCACATGTTTAGATGTCACATCAAGGAAACTTATTATTCAAAATTTGACTTTCCCAATTTTCTGTCATATTTAAGAGCAGCTCTAGGTACATGTGACTACCTCTTCCAGACACTATAATAGGCAAGTAAATATCTGATAATGTTTGTACTTAATTTATTTGAAAAAAAAAAAAGATTTCCATTCTAGAAATTTAAGATGTTATTTGAAAAAATACTGTGAAAAAAAGAAAAAGATGACTTTATCTTACATGTTAGATTCCTGCTTCCTAGCTAAAACATTTAGGAGATACAGCTTAGGTACCTCAGAAAAGGAAATATCAAATAAAGGAGAAATCTATGGGATCAGAGACGATGGTATGTTTTATTTTTTTCTGTTCATTTTTCACAAAAATTTGATTACTTATTTGTCTCATAGGTACAATAACATTTTCTCTTTTGAAATAAGCCATTTATAGCTTTTCACCATATGAACAAAGTATTTTTACAAACCTTAGTCATGACTATCTTAAGATTTGAGGTTTGGCTGTACTGCTTTAACTATATTGTTTGGGGTACTAAAAAGTTATAAACAACGAATGAAGTTTATTATTATTGTTATTTTATTATAAATAAGTATTTATTTAACAAGAGATTCTGGCACCAAATTAAGTAAGGTATATTTTATAAATACTAAGTTTAGTTATAATGTTCAATACTGTCAGCATACATTGTCTTTCAGGGTAGTATGAAAATAAGACCCTCTTGTCAGGAGTTTTTCAAGGGCCTGAATTTTACACCTTTTATACCATTTCCACATTTCCAATTTATAGTGCTAATAAGTATTCTCCGAGGAAAAAGTAATAGGTTTTAGTCATGCTTTCAAGAACAACCTTGTATGTTTGGATAAAATTTAATATTTGACTAAACTTGATTTGTACTCTAAAAGTTAAAAGGACAAAATCCAGGTACATGAAAACAATATATTTTTACAACATTCCTTTAAAAATAACTAACATGGAAGTAACAAAGAAAGTGAAATTGTAGGGCTAAATGCCACTCATTATGTTTTGAACTAAGAGAGGAAGAGGGTCAAGTAAACTTATAAATAATACAGTCAGAAAACATTGTCATTGAGAAAATTTACAGATCAGCTACAGGCATTTACTCAATTACATGAGACCAACTTTATAAATGCAGTTTGGGATTGCCCATTGAAAACATGAGAGCTACAAATTTTAGAATTGGAAGAGGACTCAGAGATTTACCAGTAGAACATTTGCTACCCAGCATAGAAATCATTCAATGTAGAAATGTAGAAAGAAATTGAATAATATACTCAAGTAATGTGATCCCTAATTTTTCTTGAATTTTCCAATGACTGAAAGATTTTACCTCAGAAAATATTCTTTTTCTTTCTCTCTCGTTCTTTCCCTCCCTCTCTCCCTCCCTCCCTCCTTCCTTCCTTTCCTTTCCTTCTTCTCTCTCTCTCTCTCTCTCTCTCTCTCTCTCTCTTTTCTTTCTTTTTTTGATGGAGTCTCACTCCATTGCCCAGGTTGGAGGGCAATGGCAAGATCTCAGCTTCTCCTGTCTCAGCCTCCCGGAATAGCTGGGACTGCAGGCACCTGCCACCAAGTCTAGCTAATTTTTGTATTTTTAGTAGAGATAGGTTTTCACCTTGTTGGTCAGGCTGGTCTTGAACTCATGACCTTAGGTGATCCACTTGCCTCGGCCTCCCAAAGTGCTGGAATTGCAGGTATGAGCTACTGAGCCTGGTCTACTATTTCTAATTTTATAATATTCTCTCTTATTTCTGTGAAAATTTGTTGGGTGCAACTTCTACCCACTGATTATAATTTCTACATATCATATTTGACAAACTTTTTTGAGTGTTTAATTTTTATTAGGCAATGTATTTCTTTTTATATACATCTGATGAAAAGAAGACAAATAGCTCAGCAGACCCACTGAGGCAGTATTCATAGGAAAGAAGTAATAGTGACAGGAAAAGAGGTGTTTGGGTTATCTGCTGCCTATCGTTCTCTGAAGCAGTACAAAGCAATGTATCAGGCTGGCTGTCAGATTCTAGGAAGGTGAACTTTAGAAGTCTTCACTCATTTGCTAGAGTGATTAGGGGCTGGAATATAATAATACTAAGTCCTCTCTTGACAGCTCAGTGTTCAGAGAAAGTGTCAGTATAATAGGTACCACGCTTCCTCTGAAGAGAGGGTAGTCAAGCTCCAAGCCAAAGGTTACTGTTAGATTTGCCATGTTTGTGTTTATGATTGGGGGCTAGAAGTTCTTGTCTAAGAGGAAGGATAAATTAGGTATTATATTGGGAGAATAAAAATTTCTCATCAGTTTTTCAGAAGTCCAGTTTCCTTTCTCTGAAACCAGCCTTAATAGACCCAGGCTTAAAAAAGTTAAACCTTACCTATCGAAATGTTTTCAAATATTTGAAGGCAACTTGCATTTTCCTGTAAGACTTTCTCTTTACTTAAATGCACAGATAGCCTGTAGTAAGTCTTGAACTCCTTGAAAGCAAGGATCACTTTTTCATCCCATTATACAGCTCAGCTCAGTTTTATAGCATGCACTTAAATATTTATAGAATGCATGGATAATCATAACCCTAATCCAGGATATTGTTTCAGCATGCTTTCCATAACCCTGAATTTTATTAAAGTTCCTCTTAAAGTTGGTGCCCAAAACCAGGAACTGTCTTCCAGATCTGTGTGTTAAACTTTCTTTTATACTGCAATATGTAAATTAGCACAGTCAAAAAGTAGATTTTTTTTTAAGTATCAGAGTAACACGGTTGGCTCATTTTGAGATTGTGGTCATATAAAATCTTGGACCTTTCCATGAACTCTTGTCATTCCAGAATACCAACCCATATATTACATTCAGAAGAAAAATGGTCCCATCTTTGAGCAGTCACATCCTGTACTTACAAAATTATCTTTTGAACTTAAAATCAGGGCCACATGTTTCCTCATTTAAACTTCATCTTGCTGTTCTAAGTTTATTTCATTCTAGCAAGTTCATTTTGCATTCTAAATATATCCCTGAACATATCAGTAACCCCACATTACCTTCTGAAGACTTGACAAACATATTTTTTTAATAATAAATAAAATCAACCATTTACAAAAGAACAAGTCCCTCGGGCTGGTACAATCAACTAGGTTTGACGTAAATGCACTCATCACAATTAATTTGATTGTTGTTTTTTGTTTACCAACTATGAGTTAGAGCAAACCATGTGAAACAAACCAATATGAAAAATGTGCAGCTATTCTATTTTCTTAATCTTGAAATCTACCATCATACAACAGAATGTGGAGTGAGGAACTAAGAATGAGTTTGCAACTGAGATTCAGATTTCCACTCCAACACTCCATAGCCCTGTATGTTCAGCATTAGCCACTCTGAGTTTAACTTTTTGTTATTTGCCAAAAAGATGTTGGTATGAGCATTGAGATGATGTATGTATTGCACCAATGCAGGTCTAGGACCTGCAGTAGGAATGAATTAAATAGTGAATTCCTCCTCCATACAGAGAGGACACAAGAAAATTTTGGATGTTGGTATAAACCCATTTGCTATTTGTTGATTGCCTTGTCTTTATATTTTATTTAACCTCAATACATCTGAAGTTTATAGTTCTTTAGATTCTATATTTTAGTTTTTAAATATTGAGGTAATTGTTCATCTCTATTATTTGGGACTTGGGTTTGTCCAGGGTTTCTGAGAAGCAGATGCCAAGATGGGATTAAATATGTGAGGGTATTATTTGAGAACAGCCTGTGTGGAAGAAAATGGAAAGAAAACAGAGAATTTCTGGAAGAGTTTTGGGACCTAAGTGAAGGAGAGGGAGAAAAAGTTGTATAGAAGCTTTCTAGACAGTTGGGCAGGCTAAGGAAGTCTCAGTAAAACCAGCAGGGAGTACTTTAGCCAAAGTCCTCAGAGAAGTCTATGTCTCCCGGTGGCAGTGCTGTCTTTGTATGCTTCCCATGTTCAAGCATAGGCTGGGGGTTCCCTGTGTAGAGCATGGCTACAAAGCAAACGCCAAGATAGAACTGGGAGCTCTGTAACATCAGTCTTAATCATTAAGCCTCCCGTAGTTGGAGGACTATGAACCAGGACCTCTGAAAAGTTTGGGTCTTTATCGAAGAAAAATGTATACAATGTATAGTATTTAGTATACATAATGTATAAATAATGTATAGATCATGATCAACTGTATCTCACTAAGGATTTTTTAAAGTAACATTAAAACATGAGTTTTTGAAGGCCTTGTTATAAATGGACATCTGCAAAATACAAAGATAATAACCTGTATTAACACTGATGATATCATGTAATATAAATAGGCATAAGCACGATTAAAATGAATAAGAATAGAAGAAAACGGAAAGGAAGGAGAAGTAAGAGAAGCAGCAAAATGCTCCCATAAACAACATGGATACAAAATACCAACAAAAGCTATGAAACATATGGTGCATTATAAAATGTTGGATATTGCCCAATATCCATCTTAAATTTCTCATCTTAAAAATTAGGAGACGGAAGAAGAGATTTAAGTAATTTGGTCAAGGCTATGCAAACCCTTGACTCTGTTCTTTACATTATATCGCTTTAGTGACTTAGTTACCAAATGGCAATTTATAAAAGGTTCTAAAACATAGTAGGCAAATGACCTGGCAGTGGAGGAATGAATCTTATCACCACCACCTGGTCATATAAAGCAAATTTATTTAATGTCACGTGTAATATTTATATTCTAGAAAAGCAGACATTGTCACTGTTTTCCCAATAGCTAAAGCAGAATTTCAAGTACAGTTCAACAGAGAATGACAAGCTGTTTTCTGCCATAAACACGGGGAATAATGTGAAGAATAGAGCTCATTAATTACAAAAGAGTTCATTGTTAAAGCTATGAGATTACATTGATGATGCAAGTACAGTTCCATAAACAGGTAAATGGAAGATGAATGAAAGAATTACACAGTTGACATGGGACCCAGGGAGATCTAGCACCCTTTCTTGATATTTTTGCAGGACTACTTCGGTGTCTGCTTTAGAGAGGGCAAGGCTAGTTGGCACACCAGAGCATCACCTAAACTGCAAGTTTTGGAAGGCAGATAACTTCACAAAGGTCCATTTTTAAACTCTGTTAATTATAAACATTTTTATCCAAATGTGCTTTTAGCAAAAGAATTTTTTATTACTCCAAGTGTCCTTGTTAGAATTGAAGCATGAAATAAGTAAAGAAATAACAATAGTCATTTATACTTTGGAAACTCACCAAACAAGATGTAATCTTTTTTTTTTTTTTTTTTTTTTACAAATTTTAAAATAGTGAATAATTAAAATCATTCAGACACAGGATTATGGGATTCGGTTGACTGCCCATTGGTTTTACAGAATAACTCTATATTCTGTTAAACAGTGTTAAGTTTCTAATGTCTACAAGTGGGATTTTTCTTTTCTTTCAAATTTCTGAGAATGAGCAAATGTAAATAATGCTGATTATAATTAAAGAGAATAAATATAATGTCACAAAGATATTATTATGTAAAATGTTTAAAAGGAAAGCATGAAATAAAAACAGTGAAAACTTGACTCACAAATTGTTCCTGACAAGTTATTCAATCGGTGTTGCAGAGGCCACACCCTCATCCCCTTTCACATCTGTCCCCACCTCCCATTTCTCCGCTCCACTGCAAGGCAATTCAGTCTTCCAAGGTTTATACTCTGCAGTTCTTGACAAGTGGAGATAAATCCTGTAATTTTATTAATATCTATTGAAATGTTGGGATTATTGCCATTTGACTCAATGTAAAATCTAAGCAATGAAAATAATTTTAGCAAATATAGCCAGGAATTATTTCAGTAAAACTGTTAACTGAGGTTTGAGGGTAAAAAAGAAAATGTAGAAATACAAGAACACAACAGCCTCCATAAACTGAGATTAGTATTCCATTACAAAACCAGAAGTTAATATGAGTTTTGTTGTAATTTGAGGGAAAAGGGGCTTAAATTTTTATGTCTTCCTGTGAGAATTTTATTTTCAACCTAAACCATTATAATGACAGGCACTGAATTCTATGTTTTCTTGTCACTAACAAGGTAAGAATAATATCTCATTATGTTTTGAAAAATAATATCTCATTATGTTTTCTTTGAACTCAAAAAAGAAAAAGGCTTTCAGCATATCCACCTTTAAAGAATATAAGATATTAAAAATGAGAAATTTTCATCACTCATTCAATTTTTAACACCTTGAATTATGACTTTCATCACTCAGTATGATGGACATTTAACAACTTGCCAAAGGCCATGGTGACAAATATACAGAAGGACAAAGAATCTACAAAGTATTGATTTTTACTTCATAACCCACAATAATAGGCCACCCAGTTGCTGAATATTTATAAACATAGATAAACACCTAAGGGCCAGTTTAGGAGGCAAATGCTGTCTCAAAGGTTACATTATCAGGAAACAACAGAAAATAATAAATAAAATCAGCATGGCTTCATGAAGGAGGCAGTTTTTCATTTTTAGACACAATTATCTATTTATAAATAAATTTCTTGGTAGTTTGGTTTCATGAGCTGTTACAGCTAGAAGATGATGACTGAAGGTGGCCACGGAGGCTACTTACTCTATGCCCTGACTCCCTAAGTGGCACTTAACTACTCCTATCCAATTGATGACTACAATTTAAGTTACTGACGAATAAGGAGATATCTAATCTCTCAGTTGGAAACTCAAAGTTGTCTTGAGTACAAGAAGTTATAATAAAGTAACCTAAATTATTCTGAAGTCTTTAGATTTATAGAAGAATTAGTCATTATCCATCTTCATAATAGGATCAGTATTTTTGAAGTGAATCTCCGTCACTGATCTTCCATACTCTAAGAAAGCTGGTAGTCTTTCCCCAGTTCTAGCATTCCCACTTGACAGTCTAGTTCCATTGGAATTTTTAGATTGATTTGGTGACTTTTGATTTTTGAATTGCTGCACTGCATTTTTCTAGTCTTTCTACAGCATCAAAGCATACAAGTAAATATCAATTAATATAATTAATTGACAGATTTAGGTAATGGTAGGGATTGCCCCTCCTACTGGCTAGATACCAGCTATCTGCAATGTCTGCACATCACTACCTTAGAAATTAGACATCTATATTTGACCTATTATTAGACTGATGGTTATAAGATAGAAATAGACATGAAGACAGATAAATAGTTCTGTGTTTTCTTCTTTAAAAAAATTAACATCTTGTCTTATGGCTTTAAACCTGTAAACATGCCAATGGAGTTTTATTCTTTTCCTTATTTAGCAAATCAAAACTTTAGTGCTTACAAAATCTGCCCCAGGACATAAAGTCTGGCTCAATTTATTGTAATTTCTTTTAATAAGAGGAAGCCAGAAAATGTTCTAGTTTGGTTCAGGTTGCTGGATTTGCTACAAGAAAAATTAGACCACATTACAAACATTTATCAGAAAATTAAGTTTTATTTAACAATAAACTAACAACTGAAGACTTATAAAGGATTTAAGACATTTGGAGACAAAAAAAAAAACCCTGAAATTCTGAATCTATTGCTTTTTTAAAAAATCATATTCACACTTCCAAATAAGTAAATAAATGTCTTCTCCATTTATAAATCTGCAAGACTCAAAGGAAATATGCAATGGGCCAAGGATGAGCACTGCTTCAAGAAAAGGGTTATAATGATAGTTCTGCTATAGATTTACTCAGACAAATCACTTACATTTGTTAAATGGGATTGATAAATCACCTACATGTGATTAAGTTGAGATTAGATGGTTTTCCTCTTTGATACTAAAACATTATTTCTTTGGTAAATTGTAAAACAAATGTTTTTATCAACTGATGATATTTTCTTAAATATAACACGCTTTGCTAAAAGTACATGATTTGGTCAAAATAAGAGTTAATTCTAGCATAGTTAAGAATTTTTATATCAGCAAATGTCTTGTTTGGTTTCACATGAGTAACTGAGTGTCTTTCACAACATATATTTATGCATCTGGTCACATGTTATTCAAAATATTTCTGTTGTCATTTCTTTGTTAGTAGATTGAGGATAGGCCTCAATGAAGAGATATCTATTATTTATCTGTCTATCTAGGTATCTATCCCTCCTCCAGTTCCTTGAATAGTTTCTTATACATAGTGAAATATTCTTAAAAATATTTTGATGTGATTTGCATATTTGTATATGATTTCATAACAAAATCAATTTGTGTGTGTGTGTGTATGTGTGTGTGTGTGTATATATATATATATATATATATATATATATATATATATATATATCTTAACTGCTGTGGTTTGGCTGTGTCCCCACCCAAATCTCTTCTTGAATTATAGTTCCCACAACCCCCATATGTCATGGGAGGGATCCAGTAGGAGATAATTAAATCAATGGGGCAGTTACCCTTATGCTGCTGTCCTCATGCTAGTGAGTGAGATCTCAAGAGGTCTGATGGTTTTTATGGGGGGCTTCACCCTTTGCTTTACTCTCATTCTCTCCCCTGCCACCCTATGAAGCGGTGTCTTCAGCAGTGATTGTAAGTTTCCTGAGGCCTCCCATGCCATGCAGAACTGTGAGTTGATGAAACCTCTTTTCTTTATCAAATACCCAGTCTCAGATATTTCTTTACAGCAGTGTGAGAATGGATTAACACAGAAAACTGATACTAGTAGAGTGGGTTGCTGCTATTAAGTTATCCCAAAATGTCAAAGTGACTTTGGAACTGGGTAACAAGCAGAGGTTGGAACAGTTCACAGGGCTCAGAAGAAAGCAGGAAAATATGGGAAATTTGGAGCTTCCTAGAAACTTGTTGAATGGTTTTGAATGAACTATTTGGTGAAACTATCACTAAAATGCTGATAGTGATGTGAACAATGATGTCCAGGTTGAGGTGGCTCAGATGGAGATGAGAAACTTACTGAGAATTGGAGCAAAGGTGACTCTTGCTATGTTTTAGCAAAGAGTCTGGTGACATTTTGCCCCTGCCCTAGATATCTGTGGAATTTTAACACAAGAAACATGATTTAAGATATCTGGTGGGAGAAATTCCCAAGCAGCGTAAGTGTGACCTGGGTGCTCTTAAAACATTCAGTTTTATTCATTCACAAAACAATTGTTTCAAATTCTTAAAAAAAGAAACATATTTAAAAGGGAAGCAGAGCATAAAATTTCAAAAACATTATAGCCTGATGATAAAGAAAAACCCATTTTCTGAGGAGAAAGACAAGTCAGCTGCAAAAATTTGCATAAATAATAAAGAGCCAAATGTTAGTTGCCAAGACAATGGGGAAAATGTGTCCAGGGCATGTCAGAGGTCTTCACAGCAGCCTCTCCATGACAAGTTCAAAGGCCTAGGGGAAAACTGGATATGTGGGCTAGGCCCAGGACCTTCATGCTTTGTGCAGTCTTGGGACTTGGAGCCTGCTTCCTAGCTGTGGCTAAAAGACGTCAACAGTCCACAGGCTTGTTGGCTAACTTGTGGTGTTGGGCCTGCAGGTGTACAGAAGTCAAGAATTGAGGTTTCGGGGCTGGGTGCGGTGGCTCATGCCTGTAATCCCAGCACTTTGGGAGGCTGAGGCAGGTGGATCACGAGGTCAAGAAATCGAGACCATCCTGGTCAACATGGTGAAACCCCATCTCTACCAAAAATACAAAAATTAGCTGGGCATGGTGGCGCATGCCTGTAGTCCTGGCTACTCGGGAGGCTGAGGCAGGAGAATTGCTTGAACCCAGGAGGCGGAGGTTGTGGTGAGCCAAGATTGTGCCATTGAATTCCAACCTGGGTAACGACAGCAAAACTCCATTAAAAAAAAAAAAGAATTGAGGTTTCAGAGCCTCCGTCTAAATGGGTGATATATGGAAATGCATGGATATCCAGACAGAAGTGTGCTGCAGATATAGAGCCCTCATGCAGTTCCTCTACTAGTGCAGAGGAAAATGTGTGGTTGGAGTACCCACGTAGAATCCCCACTAAGGCACTGCCTAATGGAGCTGTGAGAAGAGGGCCTCTATATTTTATACCCCAGAATCCTAGGTCCACTGACAGCTTGCATTGTGCATCTGGAAAAGCCACAGACACTCAATAGTAGCTTCTGAAAGCCACCAGGAAGGAGGATGTAGCCTGCAAAGCTACAGGGGCAGAGATGCCCAAGAGCATGGGAGCCCACCTATTGTGTCAGTGTGACCTGGATGTGAGACATGGAGTCAAATGAGATCATTTTGGAACTTTAAGACTTGACTGTCCCACTGGATTTCAGACTTGCATGGGGTCTGTAGCCTCTCAATTTTGACCAATTTCTCTCATTTGGAATGGTTGCATTTACCCCATGCCTGTACCCCCATTGTATCTAGGAAGTAACTAATTTGCTTTCAGTTTTACAGGCTTATAGGTGGAAGAGACTTGCCTTGATGAGACTTTGGACTTGGATTTTTGAGTTAATGCTGGCATGAGTTAAGACTCCAGTGGACTGTTGAAAGGGTGGGATCATGTTTTGAAATGTGAGGACATGATGTTTGGGAGGGGTCAGGGGTGGAATGATATTGTTTGGCTGTGTCATCACCAAACTTTCATCCTGAATGTAATTCCCATAATCCCCATGTATTATGGGAGAAACCTGGTGGAAGGTAATTGAATCATAGGGGCAGTTAGTCCCATGCTGCTCTACTCAAGTGAGTGTGTTCTCACAAGGGCTTAATGGTTTTATAAAGGGCTTCTACCTTTGCTTTGCTCTCATTTTCTCACCTGCCAGCCTGTGAAGAAGTGCCTTACACTATTATTGTAAGTAAGTATCCTGAAACCTCCCCAGCCATGTGGAACTGTGAGTCAATTAATCGTTTTTCCTTCATAAATTACCCAGTCTCAGGTATTTCTTCATAGCAGCATGAAAACAGACTAACATATTACCTAACATAGAATGATAACTTTTGCTGATAAAGTTTTAATGATTCATCATCACATGTGATCCTTACTTGGCATTACAGAATACTCTTCCTATGGTCCATGATGTAAAAAAGTTTATAATTTTGAAGGGAGAACATTTTAATATTATTAGATCAATACTTACACGTGGATTAGAGAATAAATATTTATTACCTTGTTTTTATCAATATTGTTTTGTGATTAGACTTGTAATATATCACAAAAGCAAATCAATGTGTATGTACACAACTTTGATCATAGTATAACTCTGCTGCATGCTTCTGTTGGCAAGGTTTTGGGCCATTCATCCTTGTTTCTGGGGTATATATGTGTTCATCTCAAATCCCTGTTAATGGAAGCCTTCTAAATAAAACTAATTCTGGTAGCCTCTATGAACTATACAAATGAACATAATTTAAACTACCCAGATGAATAATAAAGTTAATGATGCTATAAATATTATCTGAAGATTAGTGAATATAGTTGCGTTCAATTAAAAAATAAAACAAAAACATTAATCAGAGTAAGATCTGAATTGTCAAACTTTATATTTTTTTAGAATCTCTATTAGAAGTAATTTTCAAAACACATATCCCTGAATTAAATTTATTTCTCTGTGAGCAACATTTAGCTTTTTAAATGTGTTATGAATTGTTAGTACTTTTTCTCCAGTATCTACTTTTAGATTAAATAGCTGTTTGTTGTTTATATGAAAGAGTAGGGAGATGAATGACATACTTATAAGGAAGAAAAACATCTGTAACCATGAAGTAAACTCCACATATCATTATAGCCTTGTCCTGTGGAGAAGGCAGATCTTTTCAAATGTCTTGAAAACATTATGGTGAGGCTGGTTGTTCTTAAGCTATCTTCTTGACTTCCTGGTCACTGGCTCATGGTCACGTCTGTATTTTTGATTTCCTGATGGACATTCTGCTCTACATTGCTACATAAACCACTAGACTGCACTCTCAATCACATATGGAAATGTTTTCTGAGATGTGGTTTTTGCAGTTAGGTTTATTTTTTTTCCTTTTCTCTCTGGCTGCCAATTCCATTCCAGCTAATCTTACCTCCTTTTTTCTTTTTCTTTCTTTCTTTCTTTCTTTTTTTTTATATTGCTGTTTCTGGAATTGATTTCTTGGATTTGACTCTCTCCTTTGTCCTGGTTTACTTAAATTTAAATATAGCTGGCATTATTAAGTAGTAAGTACTTAACAAAGTTGTGTTTAAGTTTCCAAAATAATTCTTAAAATTATCTCTTATTTTGACTTAACTATAATACAGATGAAAGGAAGTTAAATATAACATTTTGGTTAGATTACTTTCTCATCATTCATTGCTACCGTAGATTTTCTTTTCTTCTTTTAGAAGCATGTACAATTCAAAGTTTGCTTGCCATTAAGTAAAATTTTTATAAAGAATGAATTTTTATAAATGCAATTTTTATAAAGAAAATACATTGTGATTAATGTAAAAATGATACTTAAAATACTCTTACTGTATTTACTTAAGCATTTTGTACAATGTGGTCATGTTTGGCCAAAATTTCTTTTGCATGCTTATTTATTTATTTTACAAATAAAACTGTACATATTGTGTACAACATGTTGTTTTAAAATATGTATACAGTGTGGAATGGCTACATTCAGCTAATTAACATAAGTATTAGTTCACATACTTAAAATGTTTTTGTGGTGAGAAGACATAAAATCTATTCTCCTAGCAACTTTCAAGTACATAATACTTTGTTATTATCTACAGTCATCATGTTGTACAATAGATAGCTTGAACTTATTTTTCCAATCCAACTGAAATTTTGTATCCTTAACCAACATCCCTTAACCCATTCCTGCCCCCTCAACCCCTATCCTTTGGTATCCATTATTCTACCCTCTACTTTTATGAGGGCAACATTTTTCAATTTCACATTAGAGTGATATCCTGTAGAATTTATTTTGCCATGCCTGGTTTAGTTCACTAAACATAATGTCCTCAAAATTTATTCATGACAGAAATGACATGATTTTCTTTTTAAAGGCAGAATAGTATTCCATTTTGCATATAGCACATGTTCTTATTGTTTGATGGACACTTTGGTTGGTTCCATATCTTTGCTATTGCAAATAATGCTGCAATGAACATGGAAGTGCAGATACCTCTTTGATATACTGCTTTCATTTCTTTTGGAAATACGACCAGTAGTAGGATTCTTGGATCATATGATAATTCTATTTTTGACTTTTTCAGGAACCTCCGTTCAGTTTTTCATAATAGCTGTACTAATTTACATTCTCACCAACAAGGTTCAGTATTCCCTTTTGTCCACCATCTCACTAACACTTGTTATCTTTTGTCTTTTTCTTAATAATCATTCTAACATGAGTATAATACAATCTCATTGTGAATTTGATTTGCTTTTCTCTGATTATTAGTGAAATTAAGCATTGTTTCAGGTATCTGTAGCATTTTGTGCATTTTCTTTTAAGAAATATCTATTTAGATTCTTTATACAATTTTTAATTGGGTTGTTGTTTTACTGTTGAACTATTTGAGTTTCTTATATATTTTGGATATTAATCCCCTTTAGCACATATATGATTTACAAATATTTTTCCTATTCTGTAGGTTGTCTGTTTCCTTGGCTGTGCAGAAGCTTTTTAGTTTTACAAAATCCCATGTATCCGTTTCTGTTTTTTGTTGCCTGTGCTGTTGAGTTCAAATCCAAAAAATTATCACCCAATCAAATGTCATTGAGTTTTGCCCTTATATTCCCTTTCAGTAGTTTTACAGTTCCAGGATTTACATTTAAATATTTAATATATTTTGATTTGATTGACATGGATATATGGTATATGATGAGGGTCTAGTTTCATTCTTCTGTATGTGGATATCCAGTTGTTCAAGCACCCTTTATTGAACAGATTGTTTTCTCCCCATTGTAAGGTCTAGGGATCTTTCCTGAAAATCAGTTGACTATAAAAGCATGGACTTATTTCTGGGCTCTCTATTCTGTTTCATCAGTCTGTGTGCCTGTTTTTAATACTAGCACTATGCTCTTTTGATTACTATATCTTTGTAGTATATTTTCAAGTTAGGTAATGTTTTGTCTCCAGTTTCACCTTTTTTGTTCATGGTTGCTTTAGATACTCAGAGTCATTTGTGGCTCTATATAAATTTTATAATTTTTAAAATTCTGTGGAAAATATGATTAGTATTTTGATAAGTATTCCATTGAACCTGTAGATCAGTTTGAGGAACAGAGATATTTTAATAATAAGATTTCTCCCAATTTGTGAGCATAGCATATCTTTTTATTTATCTGTATATACTTCAGTTTCTTTCATCAATGTTTTTAGTTTCCAGCGTACAAATTTTTTATCTATTTGGTTAATTTTTTTTTCTAAGAATTTCCTTTCATAACTATTATAACTAGAATTGTTTTCTTTACTTCTATTTCAGATAGTTTGTTGTTGGTATATAGAAATGCTACTGACTTTTGTATGTTGATTTCATATACTGCAACTTTGCTACATTTGTTTATTAGTTTTATCTCTTTCAGTGGTTTTTAAGGTTTTCTCTATATAGCATCATATTATGTATAATATATAGAAATAATTTAATTTCTTCTTTTCTAATTTGAATGCCTTTTATTTTTTTATTTTACCTAAATGTTCTGTCTACAACTTTCAGTGCTACATTGAATAGAAGTGGTAAGAATGGGCATCCTTGTCTTGTTTCTAATGGTGAAGGAAAAGCTTTAAATTTTCACCATTAAGCATGACGTTAGCTGTGGGTTTGTCATAGACAGCTTTAATTGTGTTGAGGTATAGTCCTTCTATGTCTGATTTATTGAGAGGTCTTATCATAAAAAGACATATAATTTTGTCATTTGTTTCTGAATCTATTGAGATCATATGTTTTTCTGTCCTATATTTTGTTAATGTGGCATATCACATTTATAGATTTGCATATGTTGAACCACTCATATTTCTGAGATCAATCCCACTTGACTGTGGTGAATGATTCTTTTCATATTCTGCTGAATTCAATTTGCTAGTAGTCTGATGAGGATTTTTACAACTATGTTCATCAGAGATACTGCATCTATGTTTATGAGAGATAATAATACTTGTCTTATTAGTTTGTATTTTTTTCCTGTAATGTCTTTGTCTGGCTTTGTTTGGTAACAGGGTAATGCTGGCCTCTTAAAACTAATTTAGAAGTATTCCCTGTTCTTCAGTTTTTTGGAAGAGATTGAGAAAAATTGATGTGAGTCTTTTTTGAAATGTTTGGTAGAATAAAACAGTGAAGCCATAGATCCTGAGCTTTTATTTGATGGAAGGTATTTTATTACTAATTCAATCTCCTAACTCATTGTTGATCTGTTTAACTTTTCTATTTCTTTATTATTCAGTCTTAGTTAGTTGTATGTGTCTAGGAATTTATTCATTTCTTCTAGGTTATCCATTTTGCTGGTGTATAGTTGTTCATAATAGTCTCTTATAATCCTGTGTATGTCTAGGCTAATTGTAATGTTTTCTCTTTTATTTACAATTTTATTTGAGTCCTTTTATTTATTTTTTTTAGTAGTTAGTCTAGCCATGGGTTTGTTGATTCTATTCCTTTCAAAAATAAATAATAAAAAAAACCCTTAAGTTTGTTGATCTTTTGTATTATTTTTCTGTCTCTATTTTACTTATTTCTGTCACCATCTTTATTATTTTCTTTACTCCGCTAATTTTGATCTTAGTATACTCTTGTTTATCTACCTTAAGTGTACTAAAGTTTGTTTATTTGGAATCTTTCTTCTTTTGTGGTATAAGTATTTATTACCATAACTTTCCTCTTAGAACTGCTTTTGCTGCATCTCGTAAGTTATGCTACATTGTGTTTCCATAGTCATTTCTCTCTCTCTCTCTCTCTCTCTCTCTCTCTCTCTCTCTCTCTCTCTCTCTCTCCCCTCCTCCCTGATATCCTATAATGTATAAACTGAGCTATGACTTTAAACATCTTACTTTAGATATAAAGAACATAAGAAATAGAAAGAAAGAAATACAACAAAATTGCCAGAACATAAACATATATATGTCAATGTAAGGAAGAAATACTCATAACTGCTTCAGTTTTCATTTCTACATGTGGAAACATGGTCAAAGATGCATATTTCCTTTTTCCTTTACCTACAATCCATATCCCCTGTGTAAACACCAAATGACTATGGTTTCTTGGTAGTGACCCAATCCTTCATTCCTAAAGAATCTGTCCCATTAACAATTTTGTCTGTATTGGCTGTGGTACTTTTAAAATTAAATTTACTTCTGAATATAAAATAATTAAAAGATATCTCAGAATATCTTCTGCATTTTAGTTTTGTCCCTCCTTCCCCAGTCCTATCAACGTGAATTTTTCCTGGTAGAATCTATTCTCCAATCTGTACAGTAATTTTCTTCTTTCTCTGTTAGTACGCTGGCATAAGAAGCCCAAGTGGCCAGGCGGCAGACTCAATTTATAACATATTATAACCACTGCTGTGTTTCCTGATTTTAGCTTTCCACACTCAGGAACAGAACCCTCTATACTAGAAAAGCAGTGTTGTAGGAAAAAGAAGCAAACATTTTGTAATATACAATAAGGAGTAAAAGTAATAGAGACTACTGTCATATTCATCCCTTGATTTATAGATCAGTGACTCCTGGATATGGGAGAAACAGCCTCATATATTGATTACTGATTCAGAAGATACACCATGTTCTAGAGAACATTACTTCATCTCACAATAGCAATGAATTGTTACCTGGTGCCCTTCATTTCCAACTCTTCAAAGGCTATTCTGCTTCAGGAAAATTTGGAAAAATCTTGCCCTTTTTTCCTGTATATGGTATCTTCTTACAGATCTCACTTGGTACCTTAAATCCAGGAGCTTTCTGAGAGTTGAATATTGTTATATGTTTGAGAAAATGTGACGTGATGGGATAGGGATATGCCCTCAGGAATGTCACCCTTCTCCCAAAAAGCAAACACCTTAACAGATTCCATTATAGGATTTTAGGGCAAGGAGAGAGTGATTTGCTTTTACAGATGAAGCTCAGCAGAATTTAGGGATTGAAAATTGACAGCATCATTGAAATGTCTGCACATGTCAACATGCTAAATTTTAAAGTTCCACTTCTCCCAATAAATAACATAACTTTAATATGAAAGTGCAATATTACAAATTCAATTTACACTATAAGTTAGCTAACCACAAAATTAGACTCTGGATTTGGTTTTCAGAAATTTCAACTCTGGCATAGGAGAAAAGTCTTAAAGGGTAATTCTAGAAAGCCAAGTATATACAGCTAATGGAGTGGAACTATGAAGAATATCTGGTGGACAAGGCTATTGAACACTGCTGTTGCCTTTGATAAAATGGACCAGCTTGCAATCAAATCTCCCATTTTGGTAAAAGAAAGAAGAGAAACAGCACTCAATGAGTACTAGTCCAAACATCATAACATATTCTACAGAATAATCACACCCAGATTTCCTTTTCCTTTTCTGGTAGTGGTGTGAGTTCTATGCTCAGCTGATCTCATTCTGTTTTCTAGGTAGATCTCCTGTTACTTACACTATAGGGTCACATCTGAAAGGGTTTACTGAGGAGGAATTTTGTTTCTGGCAAATGTTCACTTTTTTTTTTTTTTTTTTTTTTTTTTTTTTTTTTTTTTAAGACAGGCTTGCTCTATTGCTCAGGTTGGAGTGCAATTGCTTGTTACCAGCTCACTGCAGCCACGAGATCCTGGGCTTAAGTGATCTGTCTGCCTCATTCTCCCCAGAAAATAAGGTGTGTGCCACCATGACTAGATGGTTTTTAATTTTTTTTTTTTTGGTAAAAATAGGATCTAGCTATGTAAAATGCATATTATTACATTCCAGAGTGTGAGTTTGTGAGCTCAGAGACTGGGGAATGGGTGAAACTGTCCCAGATCTAATACCATCCTTTAGGGTTTCTGAGAAAAAAAAATGCATCCCTCAAAATATTAGCAGGGTATCAAATTCCAAATGCTAATAAGCAGAGTTTAAAATCTATGAAGAACCATAGATCATTCAAGATCTTGGAACTGGGATTTCCATAGAAAAATCTTTGTATCTCCCTTAACTTCAGATAATAGCTTAGGCACTTTTCTCAACAGATTTTGAATTAATAACCAGAGATTTATGTAGAAATAATCATCCCTTATACAAGTACTGTGGTTCTAGTGAATGCTGCATAGTGGGAGCAATTGCTACCTCTGCCTAGATGAAAGGGTCTGGCAGACAGGTGTCTGGAGAAGGGATCTGAAGGCAGGGATTATCTCTCAAGTTGTCAGATTACTTTCAGCTTTGTTCTATCCTTTATTCTTCTGTTGAACAAACTTTAGCTTAAAGCAGAAAACACAACTAGTTCAAACACATAAAGCCGAAAATTATTTAACTCTTATTCAATTTGGACTTCTCAGGAAAAAAAGAGCTTTTCTTGACAACATGGTGTTTTGCCTCCTTTGATGCTTCTATATAGTCCTATTTTAAATACAACGGAAATATGACTTTAGCAATGGTCACAGAAATACACTTGCATGACACCCATATTTTTCTCTATTTCACAACTTTGTAATTTACAGTTTAAATCTTAAGGTAAATAGGATGCAGTTTAAACAGCAATTTTACATCCATACAAAGACAGTCACTTTCCTAGGTAAGGAAGAAGAACCTGCATTTTTCTCCAGTCAATTCTACATTGTAGTGTTTTATCTTTACACTATTCCTCTTTTGCCATGTTTCCTATACTCTCCACTTTTAATCCAGCTATTGTTTTAATAAATAATTTGTGAAGGTATAAGATGATAGTACTTCACTTGTAACACACTTCATGTCTCCACTTTTTGGCATGAGTTACTTTGGTAAAATCCATCTTGCAACTAAGCTTGTGAAACCTAGAAATATAAGGGAGCAAACACATTCTGGAGAAATGTCTGGATTGATGGAGATAAGAGCTGGTGGATAAATGTTTCCCTTTTTGGTCCTTTGGACAGACAATTCTGAGCAAACATACATATATATATATATATATATATATATATATATATATAAAATATAACATATTTCAGTGTTCTTTAGGAGTTCCTTGTAAAACCAAGCTCACATTGCCCTCCACAATGAACAACTCAGGAAAGTATCCTTGTATTAATTTTCTCTCTTTCTTGTTTCATTTTCCCCAATCTCCAATCCTAGTTCTGGGGATAACTTCCCCAAATACTCCACCCGGCCTTATATACTTGACCCAGGCAATTCATTCTGGAGGAGAACTCAGGCTGTGGCACCTCCATTTCTGTATATACTTATTGTTTGATTTGGAATATTGTTAGTAGTCAGCTCTACTGACTCCAAAGCTCCAAAATGCTTCAGCCTATCTGGATTCAAAAGTTCAAATAAAGGCCAGGCACAGTGGCTCACGCCTGTAGTCTCAACACTTTGGGAGGCCAAGGCGAGGGGATCACCTGAGGTCGGGAGTTCAAGAACAGCCTGACCAACATGGCGAAATCCCATCTCTACTAAAAATGCAAAAAAATTGCCAGGCATGGTGGAGCGCACCTGCAATCCCAGCTAATCCAGAGGCTGAGGCAGGAGAATTGCTTGAACCCAAGAGGTGGAGGGTGCAGTGAGCTGAGTTCGTGCCACTGCGCGTCATCGTGCCATTGCGCTCCACCCTGGGAATCAAGAATTAAACTCCATCTTGGAAAACAAAACAAAAACAAACAAACAAACAAATAAGAAACAAAATTGAAATAATTATATGAAGATTCTAGCTCTAGGGATCTGCTGCAAGTCATATAATTTTATTCAGGCAGACAATTTCACACAGGTTGTACAGTTACCACCAGAAGCTCTTAGTTCATATCTTCTATTCTAAGGGAGTTTCATTAGAAACAAAACGTCTGCTTCTTTTCCAAGAGTGTCATCCAAATTTGCAATATTTTGTCCAGTTGGCCTGGCTTACATCACATCACAGGCTCAATTAGTAACTGGACAGTTTATGGAAGGCTTTGACCTCTGGAATAATTGAAAGAGGAGAGGGAGGTATAGTTCCTCAAAAAAAAAAAATCAGTTTACCATTCTGAAATAACAACAGATATTTAATATCCATTATTTCTCTTTATCCTGTTCCTCTTCTTGCTCTCTTTCTCTCTGCTTTTGTGGAAATATATACTTTTACAAATGATTGCTATTAGTATACAGTAAATTGGCTTCCTTGTTTATTATGGTTTATCTTATCTTGTAAAGGACAGAGACTTTTTTTTAAAGAAAAGGAATAAAGTAAAAGAGGTTACATAAAATAAATACAAAATAATGTGAAAAAATATGAAACCAGAAGTTAGAATAGATACCCTAGATACCTTGAACTCATACTAGTGGGTATCTTGACTGTAAGCCTTCTAGTGGTTACTATGATCAAGGAAATGCAATTAGTGAGAAAAATATGTGGTTTCTGCATGCCAAAAACAAAATAATTATTCAGTGAAAGGAAGATACTCCTTTTACCAAGACCAGAAGTTCCTGCAGTAAGCCTCACCAAGAAAATCCTGTACCATTACACATTCAGCCACTTATTTTTAGTAAATATATTGAAGTTACTTCATAGAACTGTCCTTCTGAAGCCCTTCAGAATAAGCTTAGGACATTATACTGAACTGCAATTTAAATAAACAGTTATATGGATGTTGATATAGTTTGGATCTGTGTCTCCACCCAAATCTCATATTGAAATGTAATCCCCTCATAATAGTGAGTGTGTTGGTACTGTCATCCCTCATGATAGTGAGTGCATTCTCATAAGATCTCGCTGTTTGAAAGCATGTGGCAGCCCCTCTTCCTCCTTTTCTGGCCATATAAGTACTTACTCCCCCTTTGCCTTCTGCCATAATTGTAATTTTCCTGAGGCTCCTCAGAAACTGAGCAGATGAAAGCATTATGCTTCTTGTACAGCCTGCAGAATTGTGAGCCAATTTCTTTATAAATTACCCAGTCTCCAGTATTTCTTTATAGTAATGAGAGAACAGAATAATACAAATGTCAATATACTGGAATCTGAGTATGTGGTTCTCTAAGAGTCTGACTTAATTTAGGAATAAAATGCCAAATATGGCACACAGATTCTTCTTAGGTATGGTATAGTAAACATTAATCCCTGGAAGCCTTCTGATGAAACAAGACAAAATGAGTCATATAAACTCAGAAAGCACTAAATACTATCTTAGTATTTAAAAAAATCACATTGATGTGTTAAATATTTTGAGAGACTTTCCACTACATAAACATTTATATTTATTACTATTCATTTATTTATCAGCAAATGGTACCCATTTTGTTCAATGTGGGCTAAATGTTATGAATGTGATGGTGAGTGAGTCTAAATAAAGGAGATGTTCTCATAAAGCTGACCGTCTACTGGAATACATTGACATCAACAATCACACTTAAAACGATATAATTACAAACTCCTGTAAGTGTTCTGATGAAAAATAACTTGGCCCTGGTGTCTGTGAGGACTCTTCTAAATTTTTTATGTTTACTAATCAATTTAATACTTTCAATAACCCTATGATTAGGCATTATGACTAGCCCCAAATTACGTATCAACATTCTAAGACACACAAAGGCACATAGCTACTAATGATACTTCCAGGAGGAGAATGTAGGCAAGACTAACTCTAGAGGCAGCCATTTTGTTCCTATAACATGGATTATAGTTTCATAAGATCATTAAAAACAACAAATTATGAAGAGACCAAACTATCCTTATTTTCAGAATGAAATAATGTGAAAAAACAGAGTTGGATGTAACCAAGAGCATGATGACATTTTGCCAAATGATTACACCTGCCAGGACATCAGCTATTCTTGCTTCTGTTAAGTCACCTGGATAAGTGCTCATGAAAAGCAGCCAGCCCTGCTCCCTGTGCCAAGGGCTGGATTTGAGTCCACCCACACCCTTATTCACAAATTACACAGACACTCAGGGCTGGGTTTTTTCTACCAAAGTCAGAGTTCTCCCAGCAGTGGCTACCCTGCCAGCAATGTGCTTATGCTAGAGTGAGTAATACATTTTCAAATTGTTTGTTATTGGCTTCAGTGGTGTGTTTTTTAATCCCAGTACTATAAATGGGATAAAAATGACAAAACATGAAACAAGTTAGGCCCTGCCTTAACAAAACTATTATTAACAAATTACCTATGGGTTCCAATAAAAGAAACAAGAACTCACATGATAGCAACTAAAATACCAGTAAGTGGTGTTCCTGTACACCATCAGTAAAAGGAAAGGAAACTAGGATTGATTTTCAAAATAGCAAAACAAAATACTCCTCCAAAACAATCAAACAAAAGAAAGCAAGGAAGTAAGCAAAAACAACCTAGATATTATCTGTAAGTAGTTTAGAAGCTGTCATAAGGTAGGTTGTAGCACAAGATTTAAATAAATGGAATTAATTTTATTTTTATTATTTTTCTTAGCTTTAGTGTTTGGCTTTTATATTTTACCTTTTATATTCAAGTCTTTATTTCACATTAAATTTACCTTTTACATAAAATAAGTCACATTTTTTTCCACAAAAATAAGCCATTTTTGTAATGTCTTCTACTAAATAATCAATCTTTTTTCCCAAGTTTGCTACCTCCTTAAATCTAGCTGGATAATTAGCTGGATGTGGTGGCACACACCTGTAGTCCTAGCTACTCAAAAGGTTGAAGCAGGAAGATCACTGGATTCAAGGAGCTTGAGGTTGCAGCTAGCTATGATCATACCACTGCATTCCAGCCTGAGTGACACAGTTAGGCCCTTTCTCTAAAATAAATAAATAAGTAAGAATAAAAATTTATATAAAAGAATAAAATTATGTTGCTTACTAATAGTATCTTTAAAAGATAAAACAGGGAGCAGGCCTCATGCTACTAAATATTAATCCACATAATCCATGTTAGAAAACCAGTGTCATGGAAATACTGCATTCCTTACATAGGAACAGAAAGATACACTAAAAGTCTTGTGTACAAAGACATTAAGCGTAGATTTAAGGAGGTAGCAAACTTCGGGGGGAAAAGATTGATTACTTAGGAGACATTACAAAAATTGCTCATTTTTGTGGAAAAAAATTGTGCCTTATTTTATATAAAAGGTAAATTTGATATGAAATAAAGACTTGAATATAAAAGGTAAAATATAAAAGATAAGCACTCAAACTAAGAAAAATAATAAAATGTGAATTTAAATGAATAAATATTCAAGTTTTTCTTAAAGAAAATATATTAGAAACTTGGTGAAAATATTTGCAATGCTTAAAGCAAAGAATTTTACAAGAAACTGCAAATCAAAAGGAAAACCTAAAAAATGCAAGTGAAAATGGGCAAAGAGCATAAGCAGGCAGTTCACAGCAAGGTCGAAAAGTTGCTCTATCACATTACTAACATATAAATTTAAATGGAAGCAATAGAAAGATTCTATAAGACTAGAATTAGAACTGAGAAAAAATGCCAGGTATTTGCAAATATGTATGAAATGAAAACTCTTGTGCTTTATGCACTATTGTTAGAAGTTTAGACAGCTGCAGGTATAAAGCATTTAGGGAAATTAAGCGTGCTTGTTTAAGTGAATATACCTTTGAACTAGTTATTTCACTTCTTACTGTGTACTCATTATTATATATTCACTAGTCCATATTAGAGTATTGTTTTAGGAAGAAAGGAGTTACAGTTTACCCAGGTATTTATCCCAAGACAATTGGATAATAAAACTAGGATGTATGTACACCATGGAGTAGCATGAAGCATTCAAAAGCAGTGAACATGAGATTCATATACCACCCTAGAATGACTCTCAAGCAGTGTGAAGTGGAAAATGTCAGGCAGAAATTCTTAGCATAAGATCATTCATTTTAATGAAAATAGATACATATAAAAAAAGAAATCATCAGTGTTCCTTATGGATATATACTTATCCAAAGACAGATGTTAAACAGAGTTGTGTAGCAGCCAGTGGAAAGAGAAAGGGAAATTAGAGTGGCAATTATGGCTTAAAGAATAAAAATAATAAATCATGAGATAAAACCAAACACACCTTTGTCTTGGTTATTATTAGTGCTGTGAAACAAATCCCTCCAAAGTTCAATAATATAAAACAATAGTATTTATCATACTCATAGATCTATGAGTTAGGACTTCAGAATGCCTATGTCTGAGGTCTCTGCTTAGAAGATTCATATAGCTGGTAACACAAACACCTGGGGCTGTATGACCTACTTCCAAGATGATGTCTGCTCTCACATGTTTCAAATCTAAGTTGGGATCATTTAAAGACTGACCCAACTGGCACTGGTCAGCAGAACACTTATACATGGCTTCTCTCTGTGCCTGAGACTTGTCACAGCCCAATGGCTTGGTTCTGAAGAGGCATCCTAAGAGGGTCCTCCATTGAATAGATGTTCCACAAAAACCAAGTGGAGGTTCCATGGTTTTCAGCAGCCTACTCTCAGAAGTCACAGTGTCAACTCTACCACACTACTGGTTGAAGAAGTCACAACCTCACTTTGATATAAGAAGTGGAGATGCAGTCCCCATCTTTTGATAGGAGGTGTGGAAAAACAAGCATAACGAAGGACTGGAGGTATTGTTGTGGTCATCTTTAGAAAATATAACCTGTCACATTTGTGCACAAAAGAAGATGATAATGTCTCCTGAACTAAGCAATATATGAATCACGCCACATCTCAGGTCTCCACCTCCAACATCCCCACCCTCTCAACATACAGAAAGAAATAAAAGATGTCTGATCTAAATGGCAGGTGAGTGTGGTCAGTAAAAGCTTTAGCCCTTGAACTTAAAGCTAAAATTATTGTAGAAATTAGAAAAGAGGGAAAAGTATTGTGAGTGTAGGAGGCAGCATGCGTAGGAGGAAGGAGCCAGGGTCATGGCATACTCTATGGAATAAAATATGGTCAGTATGACTGGGGCAATGCCGCAGTCTGTCTATGCTGAATTTACACTGCTATAATAAAATACCTGATATTGAGTAATTGATAAATCATAACGATTTAATTCTCACAGCTCTGGAGACTCTGAAAGTCTAAAACCAAACTGCTGGCATTCAGTGTCTGGTGAGGACTTATTCGGATTCTCTGGATGGGAGGAACACTGTGTCCTCACATAGCAAAAAGGACCAACCCTAGTTCCTCAGCCCTTTTATAAGATCACTAATCTCATGAGATCTCTGCCTTTATTATTTAATCACATCCTAAAAACCTCACTTCTTAATACTATTATATTGTTATTTAAATTTCAACATATGAATTTTGGGAGACATATTCAGATCACAATAGGCACCAAGAGAGAAACAGAATGGAGAGGCAGGTAGAGTCCAAATAATGTAGGTAACATAAAAAATGTTGTAGTTTATTTTAATGGGAAAGGGGGACAATGAAAGATTAAAAATAAAAAAACATGACTGAATGTATGTTTTGAAATTTATCCTGTTTCTGTAGTGTGGCAATTAAATAGGAGAAAAGCCAGAATCAATATAGGAAAAATCTAATTTAGAATAGTAAAGTGATTTAAATAAGAGATAAAGTTTGCTTGAAATATAGTGTAAACAGTGGAAGTAGAAAGATGTATACTTGTTCAGCGGAGAAATATCAGTGAAAATGCTAATGATTTGGCTACATTTAGAGGAAGAAGTAAGAATTATCCTAAATTGAGTAATTGGATACACCCAACATTTTCTGGGAGAGGAAAAGTTGGTTAGAATTATGCTTATAAATTCAGGATTAATCATGGATTTTGAACACAATATCTGTGTTCAGATTAGAATATTCATCTGATGTAAAATTTTGGAGACTATTACACAACTTTAGTTTGCTATGAGTATGGAAAAAATACTTACGAACATTATAAAGTTCAATCATACTGATGTTTTCTAAACATATTTGTTCATAGAGTTCTTTTTTATATCGTTTATAAAATCATATTGGATAACTGAAATAAACATTATAAAACATTCTTTTACAGAAGACAGATGAATATGTATCCTTCAGAAAACCAAGCATAGTTTCTTTTTACCCATATTTTAAATTGTTTGGAAAGACAATGGATCTGAGGTGAAAAACATTACAATAACTTACAATACAATTAATCTACAGAGAATGGTAAATCTGGGGTCATATTTTAACAATTCAGCAAAACTGGGAGAGAGACTAATATCTTGAAAAATTGAGCTAACTGATAATAATTTTTATAGCTAATTTTATTGAAACTGTTTATGTGCTTAGCACGTTATATGTTTAATTAATATATTCATAACAATCTGATGAATTAAGAAATAGTATTATTTATACTTCAAAGTCATGAAACAGACTCAGGAGAGTTATATTTATTATAAAAGATTACCTGCAAGTGTGAAAAGTAGAATATAAATTTGTGTGGTTCCTATCCATCTCAAAGACAACCCAAATTTCCATGAAAGGGAGACACAATTATTCATGGGAAACACTGCCTTGTATTTTATATTGTTCTTCCATAAAATGAGATGTATACAATAATATTTAATAAAATATGAGAAACTAGAAAACTGCAAAGTCTAACAGCTTTAGATCAGACTTTCAAAATTAACAAAGTATTTCAGATGAATTTTCTTTATCTTATCTGGAATAAGGTATGGAGGATTAGCAAACTCTGAATTATTTGGCTATGACACAATGAGTAATATCTGAGTGAAAAATATCTAGACATGAGACTCTAGATTGTTTTTCTTAATCATCTTTTGGCAGAATTGAAGCTTCTCCTCTGTTGCTAGCCAAGACTCTTAGGATTAGGTACAGCCTCATTTTGTATTTGAATGCTTTTATAGCATATTCCTTGGAAGGAATTTTTGGGAAGCCTTACGACTTAGCAAATGGGAACATAGGCCTTTTAAGGTAATGTCTAGAAATAAACGAAATGTAATTTTCCATTGTTTTAAACAGCTGCTATTCAAGAAGATCACTTTTTTTTTTGCCAAAAAATTGCACTTTATAATGTTTACAGGTAGATTTTTGCTGCATTTATTAAATGGTAAAATTAAAATGCTAAATAGTAGATATTAATTAGACACAAAATAATGCAAAGTTTCCACATATATGAGTAGGTTTTGATGTCATGAAGGAAAGTATAAATGCTTTGATTAACTGACATAAGAAAAAAAAGTCAACTTAAATTTTATGACCATTTGGGAATAATCTGGTAGAAAGCTGGCCTGTAATTACTTGCATCCTATTTGCCTCTCACTCTTTTTCTTCTTTGGCTTTTACATTACTAGTAACATTTATAGCCTGAAGAAATACCAAGTTTTTCAACATTCTACCAGTAAGGAGAAAAAGTGCTCTGAAAGAGTCCTGATGTTCAAAGGCTCTTATACAGAGTCCTTGGGACAGCCTACGAAGTCACAGGTCCACACAGTTGAGCCTCCAGTGAAGCTAATAATAGAATTATAAGTAAAAATTGATTATGAATACACTTTCTTTTCTTGGCTCTCTCTTGTGTGATTTATATTTTGTATTCCTTTTTCCTATGTGGTTCCTATAGGAAAACAATATCTGAAATTTTCTTTGTTTTGTTGTTGTTGTTGTTAGTTATTTTCTTAATAATGTATGCATTCACCTCTCCCCTGAATGATTAGCAAAAACAGAGTGGCGGCAAACAACAACAGCGAAAATCCTAACCTGGCTTAGGATTCTCTACTTCTTTCTACCTTATATGCTGTTACTCATTATTTATCAATAGAATTTGTATGTTCTAGAAGAAAAGGATTATAGTATAATCCCAAGGAAAACACACAGAAACTAACACTGTATGTCTCTAGTTAGCATCCTAAGGTAAAACTTTAAGGAAAGCCCTGAAGAATAATATGTGATTTGGCCCAACTTATAAAGGTAGAAACCCAAGTAGAATTTAGAATCAAGTCCTGGGTAGAAACAAATATTTGCCTTGAGCATTGTCTTCAATGAAGCCAAATACAAATTTGGATTTTCATACTTGTTGATAGTGGAATAAGTCTAAAACAATGAGTCCCATAAGATATTGGATTACAAATCTTAGAATCATACTCCATGAATACATTTTTCTCCCTCAATAAAATTCCATCAATCTATTTTAAACCATTAAGACTCAAATGGTTTTAAAAATTGGCAATTAAATAGTCACAGTGTTTTATTGGACTTTAAGTCCTCACATTTCTTAAATTATACCATGGGCAAATAAAAATTCACAATTTATCTGTCTTAACTTTGCCCCTATATTTTGTGAGGTGAAAACATTTCCATTTCAGTGGCGAAGCTATTTCAGTGACCAGTCACTTTGCAAATAAGTCTTCTTTGTCTGACCACTTGAATACCCAAGTCCTATCATTCCTAAAACAAAATCTCTGCCTCAACACTTCTTTTGTTGGCTTTATGCTAGTTGATTTTTGTCAGCTCTTGTCTTCATAATCTGCTTTACTTGGTGCATGCATTGCTTCCTCTAAGATTTGAACCTCTCTCTGTCCTATATCAGCATTTCTTAAAACCTTAAAAATGTGCCCTCCAAATCCTATCCCATCAGTGACTGGAACCTTGATACCTGCTGTTGGACCCACTAACACTATTCACTTGTCTGGATTTTCGAAGCTACACCAAACTTCCCTATTCATCTGTTAAAATGCTTCTATTATGTTGACTGAATTTCTTCTATTATTGTCAGGTACTATTCTATCTAAATTCAGATCCTGTTTGTCCAGCTGGACTGACTGTGGTGTATGAAATCACAAATCTGGGTTCAATGTTTAGTCCTGATACTGACCTAAACAAATTTGTTGACATTATTGAGCTTTATTTTCTTCACTTTCAATATGGGGACAGAGTTAACCATCTATACTTTTATATCTAATTAATATAGAGAAGGGTGGTTATAGATACATAGAAATTCTATAGATTAGTACATAGCATTGATTCAACACTTGTATGAATAAGCACTGTAACAAGCTTTTCACTGAAATGATAATAATCTAGGTATTGCTATGATTTCCATTTTAAGTGACTTGCTAAGATCTCAGACTTTATTCTGAATCCAAGGACATAATAACACTATGACTTAGTTTATGCTACTATTTTAAGAAATAGAGAGAAACCCTTGGCATTGTCCCTGATATTTAAGTGGCAACTCCACCTGTCCTTGTGGCTGAGTTTTAGACAGACAGGAGTCTTGATACGGTTTAGCTGTGTCTCTACCCAAATCTCAATTTGAATTGTACTTAAGATGAGATGGGGGGAAGGGAATGAACTGGTGGGAGATAACTGAATCATGTGGGTGGTTTCTCCTATACTGTTCTCCTGGTAGTGGATATGTCTCTTAAAATCTGATGGTTTTATCAGCGGTTTCTGCTTTTGAGTCTTCCTCATTCTCCCTTTGCTTGCTGCCATCCACGAAAGATGGGATTTGTTACCCCTTGTCTTCCGCTATGATTGTAAGGCTTCCCCAGCTACAAAGAACTGTAAGCCCAATTAAATCTCTTTCTTTTGTAAGTTGTCCAGTTATGTCTTTATCAGAAGCATGAAAATGGACTAATACAAGTCCCATTATTCTCTGAGTGCTAATATTAATGTCTAGTCTCTCTTGCCTAAGTTAACAACATATGTGCTGCAAAGCTATCACCAACTCATGTTGCTTCCCTAGTGCTGCATCTGTAATTTCCTTATATTTAATTTATAGCCAGTTGATTACTTCCTATTTTCTACACAATTATTTTTTTAACGAATCGTAAAGATCGTTTAAAAAGCACTACAGTATGTATATTGCAGACACAATTCTGTTTTGGGTAATTGTTTTAACCAAAAGTAAATTTTTAACCTGAAGTAACATGTAAGATAACTAAACTGAAATTAATGTGAACTATAAAATGAATTTAAAAATTTAATTGATTGTATTTGGTAAGAGTTATATGACTCTACAGAATACCTACCACATGGAATGATCTTTGTTGCTAGTAATTAGTACATAGAAAATTCTTAAATTGTCTGTGGAAGTCAGTTTCTCTGAAGACCATGGAACAAAATGAAATATCACTGGCTGACCACCCAAGTTGGTGCTTTTGGAACTTAATTCTATCACTATTAGATATAGAGGAAGCAATTTGCTTAAATTCTTATTAAATAGAAATACTGTGAAGCATCTGACCATTTATCCTAAGTCATCGCTGACAAGTTAGTTTCATGGAAGCTGGCAAAAGATGTAAGATTCCTGGTCACATATTACTCCTGGTACAGCAAATAGCATAAACTTTATGTTTGTGGTGGCTCCCATCATTCCGTGTGTTCTACAGAGGTGACATAAATTGGTGTTCACAGGTAGTAGGTTGGCGATACACTTGAGGAATGCCAAACTTAGATAACCTGAGTCCTTTATAATAAATTGCAAACCTGCCTTATCTTGGCCTTTAAAGGGGATGTTATCTTTATTAAATTTGACAATACAGTAAAAGAAAAGTGGGGAAAACCACTCTCTGCTCAAGAAAGAGATACTTTTTCTCCCTTCCAAGGCTCTTCACAGCATAAATATCCTTGACAAAATATTTCAGGATACAGACTATCAGTGTTTCTTGCAAGATGAATAGAAATGCAAAACATTCATGTGGAATTGTTTCCTAACAGTTGATTAACTGGTACATTCTTTATTTGATTCTAAGTTATGCTTTAATTATAATTCAACAGTTCTGGTTGGTTACATCCAAAGTGAAGAAACTGATTCTTCCCGGTTTTTGGGGCTCTACTCACATGGCCATTTCTCTGTATCCACAATAATATTTTATACTATTCTGAATAACTGATTCCAGAAAATATAATTCTGCTTTTGGCACTGTGAGGAGTACATTTCATTTATAAAATAGTGGTGATGGTGCTACAAGATGAAGTCTGTGGCGATGACCACACCAGAATATTTCTGGTAATAGATATACCAGAATACATAGAGGAAGAATCTATAGAACAAGAAAAAATTTTAGTTTTTGTAGTTTGCATCCTTTGCATTAGTTCATTCACTCAATTAAGATATCTATTCTATATTTAAGATGTGGCCAGCACAATTGTATATATGCTAGAAATATTGTGGTGAATAAAACAGAAAAAAACATTTACATCTTTTGGAATTGAAAACCTAATGGCACAATTCATCTTTACCAGGTGTATCATGACTATATAAGAGAGGCTCAATGATTAACTGCCTGGTAACTACCAATTAATTTTATGCTCCCGTTACTATGCAATTAATAATTAAGAAAGTCAATATTACCAACTTTAATACCCAAAAAGATGAAAAGGGTAGTTATTTTCCTCTATGAACTGATTCCCTTTCCTATTTTATGCTTTATTTTTCTTCACAGTTGTTCATAGCCTGTGTGTGGGTGTTATCTAACAAACCAAACTTATTTATTTGCAAATGGTCTATTTTCTATTAGAATATAAGATGCACCAGTCAGGTATTTCTGTCTGTTTTATGCAGTGCTACATATAGAGACTATATAAAGTTCTGATGCAGCGTAAGTCCTCAATAAATATTTATTGACTAAATTAAATGGATAAATAAGATAGATTCCCAGGGAGCAAAGGACTCCATAGATATTCCCAAGGGTAAATGGAGTTGAAGAAGAAAAGGTCTTCATTTGGTATTACATGTAGCATATCTTTGTATCAATAGAAAAAAAATATCCTATGTGAAACTTTGTTGGAGGCTGGAAGTAAAGTATAATTGGGGTTGAAATTAAAGTATAATTTCTTGAATACTGAATATATAAGAAAACAAGAAAGTATAGTTTATTACTTTTAATAGAAATATGTTTATACCCTGCATTCTAATGTGGCCTGGTGAAAATGTTTTCATATATCAAAGTGATCATGAAACTACTGTTGAACAGAAAACAGATCTAAAATTCAGCCAGATATAAAGAAACAAGATATGTTTTTTTTTTCATCAGCCAAGATATGTTCCTAAAATATAACTTGGTATGCAAAGACCAGAGCAATCTCTCCATATTTACTTTTAAATCTCAATGAAATGCAATTAATTTAAGGTATATGAAAGAATAATTCTATAAACTTGTTTAATGAAGTCTTTCCTATGCCAAGGATGGTGATTATAACAATTGCAAATGACAGATTTATGTTTTTAGTTTTCCCTCACATATGCCAGCTGGCCTGGAATAGAAGAATTTGAGTTAAAATACATTTCACTATTGTATTAAAAATATCATTTTCACTTGAATCTTAGGATTGAAAGGCCTCACATAGTAGTCATACTCGTAATGCATACCTTTAGAGATAATATTTTAGAGAGCTGCAAAATAGCACAGAAAAGATGACTCTTTAAAAATCATATAATGAATTTTTGACATTTCTGTAGTTTGGCTAAATCCTGAGTAAAGAAAGGTTTCAGAAAGTTAGATGTTTTATCTAGTTTCATTTTATAATTAAGAATATATGTGTTCTTTAAGTTTAAAAATCCCTAAATGTAATGACTATCTTTTAGACTGCTTTTGCTTTGAGGAGGAAAATAAATTCTCATCTTGTTTTATCTTTGATTTCAATATTTTTTTAATGCTGAAAATCGAGTTTAAAAATTGTGTTCATGCCTTGTGTGTATCCTAAAGAATTTATTAGAAAGCAATTGTGATGAAGTAAAAAATAAGTATGAGGAACGAGCTAAACAAATAATTTTATTTATAAGGAATAAAAGTCTTTATGTGATGATGCTAAGAATTTCTCAAACTGTAAGGAAAAATGACCCAAATTATTTTGCAGGTGTCACAGTTTTCAGATTTAGAGATGAGATAGCATCATTTATTACCGAAGTATTACTAAATCAGTTAAAAAGACAATTTAAAATATCTAAGCCTTCTAGATGTTTTAAACATGAAAAAATAATGAGTAACGTAGTAGTATTTGGAAAGCACAAGAACCCATGACTTGATGGGACTTCTTTGTATAATTTTAATTGCTTAATTTAATTCATAAGAGAAACAAGTTGTAATTCTAAGGTGGTTCAATTTATAAATGAATGATGTGAAAGTGTCAACACTGCTTTTACTAAGTTACACAAAAGAACTACTGACAGAGAAAAAATCATAAGCCAATATATTTTGCAATGTATTTTTAATCAAAGGAAGATTAAAATACCTAACAATAGGCTTTCAGACTAATCTTCTATTCATTAGTAGATTATATCTATTAATCACCATCACAGTTTTCTTATCTCTGATACTTCTGGATTTTTGTTACCTATTAGTATTTAATATTTACTTGTAGTTAAAACAAATTATTTAATTTGGTGAGACATTCACCAACACACACACAAATGTGGCTGGTCTTTTTAAGAGAATGCTGCTTGACTGAATCCATCTTTACCAGGTAAACTACTACTGTCCCAGAGAGCCACAACTAGCAACTGCCTAGAAACTACAACCACTCGTTTGCCTTCATTCTTATGTATATAATTTCTATGCTCTAACCAATGAATATGGTTCTCTTTTTCAATCTGGAATAATGCTGGGGAGAGGGGAGGGAAAGGGAAAAGAAAGAAGCATGGGCTTTGGAAAAATTTGACCCTGCTCAAGTCTTCAGATGATAGAAAACCCAAGAGCTGTTTTGTCACAATGATCAGAATAAGCACTAAAGTTTTGGTAACTTCTTATAATACCTGTTTATAAATATCATTTAATCCCCATAGAGCTCTTTGAGGCAGATACTTTATCAGGACCTCTTTAAATATACAAGAGGTTAATTTATCTCAACTCTGTTTTATATGTTTTAGTTAAAATATTCAGACTCGATTACAAAGTCCAGTGGTTCTCAATTTGAGGAATAGGAAAAAAGGACAGTTCACCCACACCTCATCAGAAGTCATGCTCAAATTGCATTGGCTTACTTTAAACCACAACACCACAAGTCTGCTCAGAGTTTGACAGAGAGGCTACTCTATCTAATTATATATTATTTATATAAAATTTCCCCTTGCTTCATTAGGAAGATTATTTTATACATTTATTATACAGTTAGAATTTTTTATCACCACCTGCACTATTTTCTGGGATCCTCTGACTTCCTGAGTCATTTTTAAAATTTGCATATATTAGAATTCATTCTTCATCTTAGAAAATTCTAGATTTTCAAAAATGCATAATGCCATATATTCACCATTGCAGTATCATACAGAAGAGTCTGATCATCCTAAATATCCCCGTGCTTCACATTTTCATTCCTCCATCCATTAACCCCTGTAATCATTGATATTTTACAGCCTCTATAATTTTGCTTTTTGCAGATTGAAACCATGTCATAAAAAAATATTAAATTCCAATTTTATAGAGTCTATAACAGTGAAAATGAATTGTTGGTAAGTCAATATAGCATAGAAACATTCTTTTCTACAAGATAGAAGAAACAGTCGGAGGTAGGTATGGTTTTAGTATTTCTTTATTTGCTGCTTTCTCTTGAAATTGTTTTCTCTGATCTTAGTAGCACACTACAAACATGATTTTCTCCCTGGTTTTCCCTCCAATTCACAATAACTGAATACTACTTCTCCATGTTTTACTGTTATAATAAACACTAGATCTCTATTCTCTATTGCCTTTTATGTTCACTTAACAAACTTTGCCTGGAAAGCTCATTCATGCTACTGTCTTCAATGGTCACCTATAGAATTATGCTATAGAACTATTTTCTCTGCTCTCGACATCTTCCAAAGTTCTGGATGTATGGGTCCATCTATTTAAAGAGCATCCTGACACTGAGGCATAAAATTACTGAAAAGTGATTACTGAGGAGCACTCTCAAGAGAAAACTTGGTTAAATGTGCATCTTGCTCAGTGCTCTTCCCCTCTTGCAGGAGTGATTGCCTCTCCAGTTTCTGCCTGCTTTTGTTGTTCTCCAGTGCCTTTAAGAAGATATCATCATTATCATTATCATTATAGTTTATCATTGGTATCAGCGGAAGGTTAATCTGGCATCATGTTTTCTTTCATTATCAGAACTATACCTATTCTGAATGAAATTAAACCCTGAAAATATATTCAAACTTATCTCTGTAGTTCACTACCTAAAACATTGTGAAACTGACACTGAGCACAATACATGTACTATATAGGGAACAGTTTCCTGAGTAAAGCCCTTTCTTTTTACAACAGTATATTTAATTGAATAGGGCAATAAATATACATAATTGCTGGGAGACAAATTATTTTCTTAATTACATTCCTGAGCTCATAACTCACTTTGAGTGAAAAAAGTTGAACAATATAAATGCCAATGTGCGTATTTGATAGATTTGTAAAGAAAATAGAAAAATGGATGTGACTGTTTCTCAGACTTTTCTTTTTTCTGTAGATAAATTGGCTGGAACAGACTTCCTTTGTTTTTGATGATGACCTGAAAACTTTGGAAGAGAACTGATCAGGTATTTTATAGACTGCCTCTCAATTTATTATTGTCTGATTCTTAGTAGAATGGAATTAAACGCTTTGTGGAGGGGGACTACAGAGGTGAAATAATATCTTCATCACATTATATCAAGGGCTCACATTGTCAACATGACTTATACTGTTGATGTAAATCTTGATCACCTGGTTGAGGTAGTAGCGGTTGTCAGGTTTATACATTGTGAAGTTACTCTCTTTGCCCTGCCTTCCATATTGTACCCTTTGGAGGAAAGTCGCTTATTCATAGCTGACAGTTAAGAGCTGGAGTGCTGAGTCTTTTTTAGGGTAAATAAACTATACAAGTTATTTTACATTCTTCTGTACAAAAACTTTTTTTCTAGTCTCCCTATTCATTTAGACATTGGTTCATTTTTTTCTATTAGTATGAAATCACAGATATTTATTATATATTGAATTATAATCCCAAACTCCATCATTTATTCTGTTGCTCAAATTATTCCAACTTTGGACATTGGGAGCTGTTTAGTTGGCTTCTGTAGCCTTTGACATTCCATCACTGTGGATTTTTAAGGAGCATTTTCTTATTTGCTGGCACTGCAAGGTGTTCTACACTCATCTTTCTTTCTTTTTTTTAGAATTGGGTTTAGCAGTGTGCTTGGTTAAAAGAAAGAAAGCAAGGAAGGAGGGAAGAAGGGAGGGAAACCTACATTCGTCTTTCATATTCCCTGTTCCAGTTCTGGAAACAACTATTTATCTAAAGGGATGTGATTCTATCTAATGAAGAATTGTATTAGAAACTAAGATCTGGTATAGAAAAACGACAGCTTTCGAACGGAAAATAATAAAAAAGCAAAACTGAAAAATCAATTTATAGATAGAATATGCCAGAATTGTTAAAAATAATTTTGTTATTATTTTGTTGAAAGTAAGTGTATTTTAAAAATATTTTATGCTATTACTAGCATAAACTAAAGCATTCATTTTATTAAATTTTTCTAACGGGACGTAGATGAAATATATCTGTTAACCAAAAATATGTCATATGTCAAGTACTATTCTAAATGTTTGGAATTTTTTCCTCTCCTTTATGTCTCAGTTTGTCTCTGCCTGTCTCTGTTTTTCTGTCTCTTTCTCTCATTCTCTCTTTCTCTCATTCACACACACACACACACACACACACACACACACACAATCACATATACACAAAAAAATCTTTAAAGACACAGGGATTATTTACAAAACTTTTACAATCTATTCAAGGATATGAGCATGATTTTAATGCATTTATTTCATGGCAAGTAAAGAGTGGTGACAATCTGATATATATAATGAGAAGTGATAAGAGGGGTCACAACAATGGCACAAAGGACACTCAGCTGGCAGATGCATGTATGTCAGTGTTTATGGCTTAAAAGAGCAGTAACTATAAGTATACCTGAAGATCTTTTCTGCAGTAATGCTAGTTTCTAATAACTGAATTGACACATGATAACACGTACTTAATTCTTCCAAATTATGATTAGCATTCTTAAATGATCACTTGAACTATTTAGGGGAAACGCTATTGATAAAATGGAAAAAAATCATCAAGGTAAAAAGGATTATGCAAAACTTGATCCAAATACTGCATTTGATTTTAACTAGTGAAATCACCTGAAATGGTATTTTTAAATCTTTTTATAAGACAGATAATAGGTGTTTATTTGTCATCCAAAATAGGTATTTTTTAAATTGTGGTGTTTCAATGATTAAATATTGGTCATAAAACTGTCTTAATAAATAAAATTATCAAATTCAAATATCGGGGCCAATATCCTTGAGAAACATAGATGCAAAAATCTTCAACCGAATACTAATGAAGCGAATCCAGTAGCACATTGAAAAGCTAATCCATCACAATCAAGTATGCTTTATTCCTGGGAGGCAAGTTTGGTGCAATATATGCAAATCATTAAGTGTGATTCATCATATAAACAGAACTACAACCCAATACCGCACAATTATCTCAGTAGAAAAAGAAAAAGGCTTTCTATAAAATTAAATATCTTTTTGTAGTAAAACCCCTCAATAACTAGGCATTGAAAGGTCATACCTCAAAATACTAAGAACCATCTATAGGAAAACTCACAGCTAACATCATACTGAATGGGCAAAGACTAGAAACGTTCCCCTTGAAAACCAGAACACAATAAGTATGTCCTCTATCACTGTTCCTATTAACATAGTACTGGAGGTCCTGGCCAGATTAACCAGGCAAGAGAAACAAATAAATGGCATCAAATAGGAAGAGAGGAAGTCAAACTGTCCCTGCTTGCAGATGACACAATTCTGTATCTAGACAAAACTATATTCTCAGGAACTCAATCTAATTCACAATTGTCACCAATAAAGAGCAAAATATGTAGGAATACAGCTACCCAGAGAAGTGAAAGATCTCTACAATAAGAATTATAAACCACTGCTGAAAGAAATCAGAGACAACAATACAAATGGAAAGACATTCAATGCTCATTAATAGGAAGAATCAATATTATTAAAATGACTATATGGCACAAAGCACTTTATGGATTCAATGCTATTCCTATCAAACTACAAATGATATTAATCCCAGAATTAGAAAAAAAACTATTTAAAAAATCATACTGAACCAAAAAAAGAGCCTGAATAGCGAAGACAATGCTTAGTGAAAACAACACAGCTGGAGGCAGCATGTTAACTGACTTCAAACTATACTACAAGGTGGCTATAATCCCAGCACTTTGGGAGGCTGAGGCGGGTAGATCATGAAGCCAGGAGATTGAGACCATCCTAGCTAACATGGTGAAACCTCATCTCTTCTAAAAATACAATAAAACAAAAACAAAAACAAAAACAAAAACAAAAACAAAAACAAAAAAACAGCTGGACATGGTGGCACGTACCTGTAGTCCCAGCTACTTGGGAGGCTGAGACAGGAGAATCGCTTCAATCTGGGAGGCGGAGGTTGCAGTGAGTCAAGATCACACCACTGCACTCCAGTCTGGGCAACAGAGTGAGACTCCATCTAAAAAAAAAAAGAGGCTACAGTAATCAAAAGAGCATGAATGTGTACAAAAAACAGACACTTAGAGCAATGAAAAAGACTAGAAAGTCCAGTAATATTGCTGTCTACCAAAACTAATTGATTTTTGATGAAGCCAGCAAAAGCCAGCAATGGAGAAAGGACTTCCACTTCAATAAATGGTGCTGAACTGAACCCCTTCATTACACCACACAAAAAAATCAATTCGAGATGTATTAAAGACTTAAATGTAAAACGTAAAACTGTAAAAACCCTGGAAGATAACCTAGGAAATACCATTCTGGATATAGGACTGGGCAAAGATTTCATGATAAAGATGCCAAAAGTCATTGCAACAAAAACAAAAATTGACAAATGAGACCTAATTAATCTAAAGAGTTTCTGAACAAGCACACCCTAAACTATCAACAGAGTAATTAGACAACCTGCAGAAGAGGAGAAAATATTTGCAAACTATCAGTCCCACAAAGGTCTAATATCCAGAATCTATAAGAAATAAATTCAGAAGCAAAAAGTAAACAATTTCATTAAAAAATAGGCAAAGGATATGAACAGACACTTTTCAAAAGAAGACGCACATGCAGCCAGTAAGCATATGAAAAAAATTCTCAACATTATGAATCATTCAAGAAATTTGAATCAAAACCACATTGAGATACTATTTCACACCGGTCAGAATGACTATTATCGACGAGTTAAAAAAAAAAATAACAGGTGCTGGTGAAGTTGCAGAGAAAAGGGAACACAGACAGTGCTTGTGGTAGTATAAATTAGGGTAGCCATTGTGGAACTCAGCATGATGTTTCCTCAAAGAACCTGAAACTTGACCCAGCAACCCCATTATTGGGTATTACGATGGTTAATATTGAGTGCCAATTTGACTGGATTGAAGTATTGTTCCTGAGTATGTCTATGAGAGGGTCACCAAAGGAGATTAACATATGAGTCAGTAGACTGGAAGAGGCAGTCCCACCCTCAATTTGAGTGGACACTATCTAATCAACCAGCAGCATGGCTGGTATACAGGAAGGCAGAGAAACATGAAAGAAGTAGACTAAGTCTTCTGGCTTCCATCTTTCTCCTGTGTTGGATGCTTCCTGTCTTCAAACACCACACTCCAGGTTCTTCAGCTTTTGGACTCTTGCATCTACTACACCAGTGGTTTGTCAGAGGCTCTCAGGCCTTCAGCTACTGCCTAAAGGTTGCACTGTCAACTTCACTACTTCTGAGGTTTTGGGACTAGGACTGATTTCCTTGCTCCTCAGCTTGAAGACAACCTATTGTGGGACTTAACCTCATTATTGTGTGAGTCAATACTCCTTAATAAACTCCCTTTTATATATACACCTATACCATTAGTCCTGTTCCTCTACAGAACCCTAATTAATACAGTTATATACCCAAAAGAAAATAAATTCCTCTACCATAAAGACATATGCTCACATATGGTCATTGCAGCACTATTTGCAATAGCAAAAACATGGAATCAACCTAAATACCCATTAATGATAAGGTGGATAAAGAGAATGTGGTACATATGCACCAGGGAATGCTGCATAGCCATAAAAAAGATTAAGATAATGTCTTTTGTAGCAACATGGTTGGAGCTGGAGGTCATTATCCCTAGCAAACTAATACAGGAACAGAAAACCAAATACCATGTGCTCTTACTTATAAGTGAGTGCTAACCAATTAGAACACATGGACACAAAGAGGAACACAACAGACCATGGGGCCTACTTGAGGGTGAAGGATGGGAGGAGGGAGAGGATCCAAAGAACTACGTATACTGTGCTTATTAACTGAATATGAAATAATGTGTACACTAAACCCCTATGACACACAGTTCATCCATATAACAAATATGCAAATGTACCCCTGAACCAAAAATGAAAGTTACCATTTTAAAAACTAAAAATAACAAAATTGTCAAATTCTACTTTAATTTCTGTACCTTTCACCTTTTAATACACAAGTTTTTCCTGAAATTTAATATGCTTATTATTTTTTCAGTTATGTTAAAGGAAAATAAAATGTAATTAATAAAACAGTCTTGATTTCTCAGTTTTACAAAAGGAAATAACTACAACATTAAAATTGATGATTTAAAAATATAAAACAAGTTTTTATCTTTAAATATTAAAAAAAAACTATAATTAGCTTACTGATTTGTAATTAAAATTTAGTAAAACCACAATGGCCGTAAAAGAAAATGACAAAAATTTTTGAACAAATAGTTGCTAGTCTATTTATAAACTTACTTTTTTTCATAATGTGGTATTGGATTATTGTTACTGGATATACAATAATTTCCATATTTTTCTGTTTGCTTTTGCATTAGCCAATGTAATGAAATACTTGGTACTATTTGGTTGTTTTTCTCCTGTTTCAACTGAAAATATTATTATATAGAAACCTCATGTAGCCAACTAACTTAAAACATTCATTTCTATATTTATTTCTTCTTTTATGTCAGCCTTATACCAGCATTTGAAATGAAATTTTCCGGTTTGCTGCCTTTTACAAATTATGCTTTCATCACGTACACATAATTTTACTAAGCAAAATAAGCATAGAAAATATAAGTAAATATTTCCTTATGAACTATGATTTCTACTCCAGTTTTAGAAACTAGATGTGAGATTATATAGATATCAGGGAAATGCTTGACTTAAATTGAGATTACATATGATGTGTAAATGAATTGTAAGGCCACTTTGAAGGAAATATACACGTTATTAGGTTAGGTGAATAGGTAATTCAAAATGGAATTGATTTCTAATTTAAACTTTATTTATAGATTGTTAAATAGAGAAGCATTAAAGCTAAAAGGGTATCAGGGATCACTTAGTTTAATCTCCACAAATTAGAAATTTAAGGACTGTAAATTTAGTAATTTACAGCCAGTAAGTGACAGATGTACCATGGGGACCTGGGCCTCCTGAGTTTCAGGGAAATTCAGCTTCCATGGAAATATGCTGCATTCCCAGTTGTTATTACATGAGTGTAAGGCATTGGCTCTGTCCAATGCTTTGTTTATAAAATGTTTATAAAGTTTTTAGTTCTACTCAGATGTTAGTTTATTTAATTGGATTCTAGCATAAAACATGTGTCTAGATGCTATGACAAACTGCAATCCTTGGAACCAGGCAAAACGACTTTATTTTGAGTTAGTTACTAGCCAGCTGTGCACCTCTGTCAAAACGCTTAGCTTCTATTGCCACTGTACAACACTGCTGTGGGGATTGTATGTCATCTAATGTGTTTCCAGGCCTGTTTCAAGTCATTAACAAATAATAATAATCAGTAGCAGTCATATTATTTGTGAAATTTTAAGATTTATCCTCAAGATTTAAGTCCATTTATAATCCATAGCAGGAGAACAAGTATTTTAAATGAAATAGTATTAGAAAAATTCAGAGTGATTAAAAATAATTCATTTAGGGATTTACGTCAAGGCTTAAGTGTAACAATAACCACATTTTCTTCCACAAAGTAATCTTAATCTTTGTATCTGTAAACTAAACAAATGAGTGACTATTGAGATTTTTATCTCTAAAAACTCATAATTCTATAAATAAGTGTAAGCATAATATAATTAAAAGAACAAAAACAGCCAGAGTATGTAAAATAAAATGTATGCTTTGGAGATGTAATAATTCAAATCAGACTTTTGTGTAAAAAGTAAAAGATTTCAAACTAGTGGTAAAATAAATCCTTTTTAATTTTTAAAATTATTATAATTATTTTACTCAAAAGAGACAATTTAATTGAGAAAATTAAAATTGATATTTAAAAAAGAGAATTATACAAATTACTTTTTTTGTGTACTTATATTTAAAAATAAAATCAGCAATATAACTACAATCCCTGTCATACTGGGCATGTCACTAGTATTTTTAGGTAATAGAAAATGAAAATAACAGCTGTGTTGTAGAAGCTCTAGGGAAACTGTCATCAGACATATATGATGAAAATCTAAATTGACAAAACCTTTATGAAAAGCAATTTGGTCATATTTATCTACAACAATACTAGTAACCTTACCTTATGTCCAAGTGATAATTCTGCTTCTAGAGAATGTCATGGAGGAGGAAATGATTAAATATACACTAGGATAGCTATCACATTTTCATTGATTATAGTAAAATATTGGAAATAAATATTCAAAGTAGGAAATTTGTCAAATAATTGATGGTATTTTATTGTAATTAAAAATAGTAATAGTTTTAGAAAAATATATGATAGCATAAAATGATGAGGAATATATTACTGTATCAATGATAAAAAAGCTAAGTTAAGAGTTTTATTAACAATTTTATGTATATATATTATGTGCGACTATATAATAATGTATGTGGAATACATATGGCAATGTTCTTACAAGTCATCCCTGGCATATTTGGATACAGATTTTCTTTTGTTTCATGTATTTTTCTGTATTTTCTAAAAATGTGTTAATATTAATGATAACAAGAAGTTTATTATTTTTGTAATGAATCAGATTAGGCTAGATGTCTCTGGAGGTTTTTCTAAGCCCGAGACTTTTATGGTTTTAAATTAAATATATCATTGCAGGCTCACTACCATGCAGTTGTTTATAAACTGATTGTCAAGTTAGTGGGCAAAGTATACAGACATTATAGATTGGAAGTCAATTGTTTTATTTATAATAATACTAAATATTTATAATAGAAATATACAAACAAACTCTGAATGAAATTATTTTATATGAGCAGAGCTAATATTCAACTAATAGCTCCTTGTGCAGTTTTAGTGGTTGTTTATGGCTGGTTCTCCTTCTGATGGATCAGAGCCTGTGCAGTTCTAGGTATTAAAAATGTTTTAATTTTGTCTATTCCTAAACATAAATTGGTGGATAGTGATTTCAGTAACCAAATTTGAAAGGCAAGAATAAGTTTGTATATTGGGGAGGGGGGAGTGTATGGGAACAAAATCAATGGAAGTTCTAGATCAGTTGGTTTGGAGGTATCTGAGGTACCTGCAGCAAATTATACTTTACAAAATGGCTACAAAGTATTTGTAGTCACACCTGTTCCTCAAGATCCCTTTCATTGCCCCAACAGAACATGAAGTCTATATCCCTTCATCTTAAACATAGATGGGTCTTTGTGATTTCCTTGATTAAAAGAATATGGCAGAGGTAATGAAATATAACATCTGAGATTAGGTCATAGAAGACAATACAGCTTCTTCTTGTCTTGGAACACTAACACTTAGGATTCATCCACAATGCTGCGAAGAAGCCAGTACAAATGCAGAGGAACAGTTAGAAAGGAACTGTGGCCTCAGTCGGATTCCAAGTCAATAGCTGTTATCAACTTGCCAACCAAGTGAATAAACTATCTTTGAATAAGATCTTTCAGACCTCAGAGCCAGCCAGAGTGATGCTACATGGACCAGAAATGAGACTATTCTGGAGCCTTGCTGTAATCACAGATTAATGAACAAAATAAATGAATATTGCTTTCAGCCATTAAGTGTTATGGTTTGTTACACAGCAACTAATAACTAATATGGAACCTTACATCAGTAAGTTCCCATATTAGTTATTAGGTCCCATATTATTTGACTTTTAATAAAAATATTGCAGTAACATATTACACAAGAATGTGCAGAAAATTAAGTTCAACTGAATCAAATAAGTGCTAAGACATTTTAAATGTGTTTGCTTGAAGGCAGAAAAATTTTAATCTGGCTAAAGGAAAAAAAAGACATGAAAACCCACATCACCATTGTTATGATATATAATTCTTTTCATATACAGAATTGTATTAATATAGTTGTCTCACATTTACATCTCATAAATGTCCAAGTTTTTATTACATTTTCCTCTTTGTAAAGCATATCATTCTTCTTTTCATCCCTTTAATCAATAAAAGGTTTAATAAGCCAAGTAATATTCTAAACATTTATTTTGGCTGAGCATGAAATACACAGTGACTCATGCCTGTAATCCTAGCACTTTGGGAGACCCAGACAGGCAGACTGCTTGAATCCAGGAGTTCAAGGCCAGCCTGGGAAACATGATGAAACCCCATCTCTATAAAAAATACAAAAATTACCCTGGTGTGGTGGAGTGGGCCTGTAGTCCCAGGAACTGGGGAAGCTGAGGTGGGAAGATTTCTTGAACCTGTAAGGTCAAGACTGCAGTGAGTTGTGCTTGCACCACCGCACTCCAGCCTGGGTGACAGAGTGATACCGTGTGTGTGAGTGTATGTGTGTGTGTGTGTGTGTGTGAGAGAGAGAGAGAGAGAGAGAAAGAGAGAGAGAGAGACAGAGAGAGAGAGAGAGGAAGAAGAAGAAGAGGAGGAGGAGGAGGAGGAAGAGGAAAAAAGAGGAGGAGGAGGATGAACTAGAGAGGAATGGGGACAGGGGAAAAGGGAGAAGAGGAGAGAGGAGAGAGGAGAGAGAAATATTTTCAGCTATCATCCAGAAACTACAACAGATGGTAAGAGTTAAACTCCCAAGAATTAAAAAGCCAGGGAATCTTATGATAAAATTTACTTGTCATAGAAATCACGACTTTGTCAACCTTGCTAAAGTTTGCATCCCTGAAAGCCATGTTTGGTCCCTGTGACCCACTGGGCAGTGCCTGATCTTCTGCTGTTACTACTTAGCAAACAGGTTTATAACTCTGTTCATTGAGAGGCAGTAGAGCATGGTATTAACGGTACAGACTTCGAAGTCAGACCAACTATGTTTGAGGCCCACGACAGACAATGCATGTGACCTTGAGAACTTCATTTAACCTATCCTTGCCACAGTTTCTTCATCTATAAATTGAAAATTATATAATATGGTCTAACACATTGGAATATTACTAGGTTGTTGAGGGGACTTAGTAAGTTAAAGTAAATAAGGTTCTTAATACAGTTCCGGACACTCAAGAAATACTGTCTGTCAAAGTAGCTGGAAGACATTCTCAAACCTTTTTCAACTTGCTGCTTTTACTATGGAGCTTGAAAATCCAAAAATTCATGTTCAATCTTCCTTGCATTTAGAGGCATCCATTGATTTAATGGGAATTTCAGGAAATCACTTGCTTTCTTTATTAAAAGAACAGTTGAAGTTAGTACTGCCATTCTTTCTCCCTTTCTATCAACTTATAAAGGGGCCACATTGGCTAGAGCTGTATCAGGAAGAAATGGAGAAAAAAGCACGACCCTAAACTCTAACATTTGTCAGATGTTAAGCCCACAGCAGCAATATTTATGAAATAAGAAAAATAAGTCACTATTGGAGGCACAGCTAGTTCAATCACAACACACATAATGGTACAGTTTGCTGCAGATAATACCACTACTGTCTAAAATGCCTTGCTAGGACTTATACCAGATACTCTGCTATACATTTCATCCATGTCATGCTAATTCTAATAAGACCTGCTGGCATGAGTATAATTATGCCATTTCAAAGGTAAGGAAATTGAGGTTTAGGGAGGTTACATAAAATTACCAAAGTTGTACAGTTAGTAAATGGAGGAATAGAGATCTGAACTAAAGTCTGTAAGAGTTTACTATGCTTTTAACAATTGTGCTTTTCAGCTACATTCTAGGCATAGGAGGCAACCTAGGTGCAGAGAAAGAGAGTATCTGAAATTGCTTTTATAAAATGAAATACAAACGTGTTCAGCAATTAAGAAATAAAGACACATTTCACTTAAATTACTTGGATAGGTATCTAATTGATCAAATTGATCGATGTTTATTCAACTTCCTAGTTCTCTTTGCCCATAATAAAATAGAAAAGAAACTATTTAAATCCTAAATTATACATTCAGTTTTTGGTGGGGGAAAATAATGGTTTGTGTGTGAAGGCATTTTCTGTTTCTTTTGTGAATGAGTTGAATGGGTTAGTGGTTGAAATCCACTTCCTAATTGTCATGTGTCCACCCACCACTATTGTTACAGCCTCAGTGGTAATTTCAAGATCTGGTATGGTAGGAAGAGGCACTGTTTTCTAGGGCTTGGTATTTGTCCTTTCACTAAAAACTGGATAGATACAGATTAATTTCTTTCTAGCATAATCTACCTCCATCACTGTTCATATCAAACAGGCTATCCTATTTCCTGAATAGGCCCACAAGATTATAAATTCTTACCTTCAGAGGAGATAAGTTTACTAAAAATAGTCTGAAACTTGAAGAGATATATAAACATTTATGTAGGAATCACAACCGCAACCCAAAAGAAACAAACATAGGAAACCATTGGGGTGGCTGGTGAAGTTTAGAACAATAATAAATATGCTCACTTTGCTGCTAGGAGATAAAGTAATAACAAAACCAACTACACAATTGAATATGATGTTTCTTCACATGGTTATTTATTTTTCCTTCGGAAATAAATTTAACTCTTTTGTTTTTAAGATGCCTGAACATTTTTTAATCAAAAAGTAAAAAAAAAAAAATTTGTGAAAATGAAAATGACAATTTATACAGATGCTATGCATTGTGATCTTGGGCAACACAGGTCAAAAGAATGATTTAGATCAGTCTGGTTTTGATCCTTTTGAAGAGTTAAGCATTAAGGTATTCCAATCACAGAAATAAATTAAAATGCAAAAGGAGCACAAATGTTTGTGCATTTCTTCTACATTTTTCTCATTCCTTTTACTCATTCATCCTATAGTTATTTCTATAGCCTATTATAGGAAGAAAGGGAACTGAAAAGCCACAAGCAAAACTTATTTTTCTGATGGAAACTTAATCTAAAATGAAAAATGAAATATAACAACTAGAAAGTATAACACATAATGCTGTGTTAAATATCATAAGAGTAATATAAATAGTAGCTGCAGGGTTTCAAGCAATAAAGAGTTCAATGAGGATGAAGGCAGAGAATGAAGGTGAATATGTAGAGGATGAAGACTTTGAGATGGGCTTGATTTTTCACTGACTTTTGTAGGAAAAAGTAAAATGGGGCACTTCTACTTTCAGGGAATCAACTTTACACTTCTGAATGTCCTCTGTGATGCTTGGTCCCATCCCTATCTCAGCATCTGTGCTTCAGAAAAAAACATACCGTAGCAGGCCTAAAGCAGTTATCTATAGAACGTTTTCTTGTAGGTTCGGCTTTTGGCTGGCATTGGAACATTAACCTTTCGAAAGTTTGATCCATTGATAAAGTTGGTTTCCCCACCCTGGTCACTGTATGTCTACTCTCTTTCTGGAAGACTGGGAATTTCATCAGTTACAGGTGATTGTTTGTGCCTATGCGATAATCCTTCAGTAAAAATCGTGAACTCCCAAACAGAGCTCCCTTGTCATGGCCTGTCCCAATAAGGAGAACATAGGGAGCTTATGCATGAACGCCTCTAGATTCTGCCTGTTTCTTTCTTTCTTTCTTTTTTTTTTTTTTTTAAACTGATGATCCTGCTGTGTATGCTTGCTGTGTTGAAGTTCTGTGAGTCCTTCTAGTGAATCACTGTGTTTGGATGGTCCCTGGGACCTTACAACATTAGTCTATCAGCCCCTTTCATTTTTTCACAACTCTTTCCTACTTAGAATAAATGCCATACTGAATCATTTTAGTACAATGTACTCATCACTCTAAAGTAAAAAGATGTTACTTAAAATAACCCTAGAAATATTTCTCAGCTATCTAATATACATCTCTCTTTTGATTGCTGTACCCTAGTCATCCTTATGTCTTCCTAATTTCTCAAAACAACAACAACAACAACAAAAAAAAAACAAAAAACTTTTTCCTTATTAGGGGTCTACAATTAACTCTGTCTGAATGATTCTTTACCAACCTGTTTACCCCCAATGCCCACCATACACACATTGGAATGGGTAGATTTGTTTCATCCCTGAGGTCTTAGTTTAACTGTAATGTTTTGTTTTGTCTTTTTCTTTTGAGAAAGAAAGTTTTGCTCTTGTTGCCCAGGCTGGAGTGCAATGACCTGATCTCAGTTCACTGGAACCTCTGCCTCCCAGGTTCAAGCAATTCTCCTGCCTCAGCCTCCTGAGTAGCTGAAATTACAGGCATGCACCACCATGCCTGGCTAATTTTGTATTTTTAGTAGAGGCAGGGTTTCACCATGTTGGTCAGGCTGGTCTAGAACTCTTGACCTCAAGTAATCCACCCACCTTGACCTCCCAAAGTGCTGGGATTACATGCATGAGCCACCGTGACTGGCCTTAAATGTAATCTTCTTAACGGGGGATATTTTGACTACATAACTTTAAATAGTATCTTCTCTTCTCTGTTATTTTCTTATATAACACACTGATTATTTGTTTTTCTAGTCATTTATCAGAGTTTCTAATTGTGTATTCAATTTTCCTTTTATTTTTTCTTTTGTCTTTGCTATTAGTCTGTAAGTTCCATAAAGGCAGACCAGTTTAGTTTTTTAATCAATGTATACTCTGTCCCTAATCCAGTAGCCTAAGAAAGACAAGGAAATTAAAATTTACCAAATAAAAATTTTTGTTCAAATATAGGAGCTAGATGTAGCTGATATTACTTAAAGCAAAAACTGCAGGAAGGAGAATATATTGGATAAACCAGTATACATAGAAGAAAGCACATCAGATTATGTGTTAAATGCTTATCATTCTGACAATTTTAGGATTATATCGATTTTACTTTTAGAAGTAAAATTGGATCTGTGCAATCTACTGGGTATTATTGGGTCAAAGAAACGGTACTTTAGTATTTGCTGTGGTATTCAATAAAGTGCAGGAAAGCTAAGGAAGTATAAGCTCAAAAAATAACAATTATTCCATAGAACAATCTGTGCAAGGCTTACCTGGAACTGAAAGGACCAGTATTCAGTATGCTCAGGTATGTCTAACTCACTGGGGATTTCATCCAAAAGCAGATATATCTGTAGGCTAAGTTTAAACTGTTCCCTAAGGATAGATCTAAATGATCTAACATGAAAATTGATTCCAGTTTGTCATAGCCTATAAAAGCTTGAAAATCAGTTGATAATATTTATTTATTAACTTCTATAAAAATCTTCCCAGTGCCATATGTTTTAATTTTAACCATTGGCCCCAAGTTAATTAGAAGTACCTTTAGCTAAATTTCCCTCAAGGACAAGTTTCAGAAAGACCTTTGTCAGTTAAAAAAAAAAAAAAAAAGCTGATTATGGGAAATAGTTAGAATTTCAAAAACTTCAATATTTATACCCCAAGACATAATAAAGTTCTGAAATAGAACTATTGAGGTCATATTTTCTAATAATAACAACTTTTATCAAAATCTTTCCAAACACATAAATATATATAATCTGCTCATATAAATTTTAATGAAATATATTTAAAGAACAGTCTTATATGGCTCCAAAGTTCAGGTGTAAGTATGATCAAATTTAGCAACCTTGACTCATTTTGTGGATTTTTAGCCAATATAAGATAAGAAACTACATCAAGCCAATATTTAGAAAACTGTTAAAATATTTTGTTTGAAATATTTGGTTTTGCAAGGCATACCAACTCTATCAGAAGATCTTGAAAAATAGTTTTAAAATGTTAGAAGCAAGTTTCTGCTCTTTCTAAAGAAATGCTTTGAAAAGAATAATATTTATGTAATATGCACCATACATATATTATGTGATTCACTAGATACAAAGCGGGCACTCAAATACTCACTGATTTTTAAAATTATCCAACATAACCAAAAATATATTTTGTGAGGAGAGAGGATGGTTTTTAGGGGAATAGAATATTTCTCCTCTATGTTTTACATTAAAAAATAAATTAAATAACAACTCCAGGATATTTTATATTCATGCTGAAAAACTGCTTCTGGTGTGTTCATTAGAGTGACTTCTGGCAAATTCCATGTCAGTTTCTTTTAAAGCGAAAAATCCCTTCTACTACTCATAAACAAATTGCACATTCAGTGGAAGAAAATTAATGAAGCAAATTGAATAAAAATAAATGAAGCAAATTGCTTACCTCTTTTTTTCAATGAAAGCAAAAAGGGAGACACATACTAGGGAATCACAAATTGATTTTTAAAGTGGCTTCAAGGAGAGGAGAATGAATTAAACTTGTAGCCAGCAGATATGAAGAAACTAGTAGACTCCTGGGATGCTGGGGTGCAGTGTCGATAAAATTTTGAGGCCAAGCTCCATGCATTCCAAATTCAACTACCTCATTTCTAACTGGGTGTTCTTTAATTTCCAACCCCCCAGACCCTAGTTTCTTCCTCCAAAAAGTTGGAAAATCCTACATGTGGCTAAAAATGTTTCTGGAAATTATATAAGATAAAATAGGGGTTTTTATACACTCATCAATTATTACATAGACATGAGTGATATCAGAGTTCAATTTTATCTATTGCTCCTTATTTTTTATTATTTATTTATTTATTGTAGATGCAAGTCTCTCTGTGTTGCCTGAACTGGGCTTGAATATTTGGGGTGAAGCAATCATCCTGCCTTAGTCTCCCAAAGCACTAGGATTACAAACATGAACCATTGGTCCCTTCCTTCTTATAAAAAGGGCTAGAAAGTCAGTTAAAAAGGAGTGACTGGATATACAGTGTTCTCATCATAACAATGATAACTATATGGGGTAATGCATGTGTCAATTAGCCAGATCCAGTCATTCCGAAATACACACACACAGACACACACACACACACGTGTATACTTCTTAGTGTTTAAAATACAATATATTTAAAAGACAATATATACTTCAAAACATTGTGTTGTATATGATAAATATATACAATTTTATCTTTTTTTTTCTTCTTCTTTTTTAAACAGATGGGGTTTTCCTATGTTACCTAGAATGAATTCACACTGTTAGGCTCAAGTTATCCTCCTGCCTCAGACTCCCTAGTAGCTGGACCTCCAGGTAAACACTACAACACCTGGCTCTATTTTATCTTTTAACTTAAAAATAAATACAAATGTTAAAAAAAAGAGTGAGAAAACCATGGCAAACATAGCTGTTTTTTAACACACACACACACACACACACACACACACACACACACACATATATACACATATACTTTACATATAACAGCTATTATAAATATCTTTCCAAATACATAATACATAATCTGCTCATGTAAATTTTAATGTTTATATATTAATTTTAATGGTTATATATAAAATTTATATATATATAATTTTAACATAATGCTTGGTATATTTAAATGAACATAACTAAATAGTAAACCCTAGGCTAATTTCTCTTAACTATTCAATTATGTATCTACTCTCTCAGTAACCTCACATGAATATCTAAAAGGTATCTCTAAGTTAATATAGTCAAAAATGAAATTCCAAACATGGTCTCCTCGACTCTTCCTCATTTCAATAAAAAGCATCGTCATTTATATATTTGCTAAAGCCGAAGTACAGGAGATAGTCTTCTTTTTTTTCTTATCTCCTCCCAACTTCAGCAAACTAACCTCAAATTCCAAACAAGTATCATCAAATTCACCCACAAAATATATCCCTGAATTTGTTTATTATACTTCGGCTCCTTTAATGATCTTCAAACCCATCATCATTTCACCCTAGTTTTGCCACCGTAATTCCATTATGTAGTCATTATTATTTTTTTTTAGTTTACTAAAGACACTGCAGTTTACTGTCAACCTGTATTCCACAGGGAAGTCTCAGTGATATTTTGAAAACAAAAATGTCATGACAATCACCTAATTAAGTATCTCTAGTGGTTTATCTTAGTGTTTAAAATACAATCCAAATATTTTATGTGTGGAAATCTCTACCAGATCTGTCCCCTGCCTATCTTCTTAGTGTCAGCTCATATCACAAGAACACTGATCATCTAACTGTTCCTCAGACAAGTAAAGCCTTCTTAGATTGGAGGTACTTTGCAAGAGATTTTGATATGTCTTAAACTTACTCTTCTTGTTCTTCAAAAAACTGTTTTTCTTTTGGCACTTAGACCACGGATAAATGATACCTCTTTTTGTTGAGCTTTGCTTGAACTGACCATGTAAAAAAATCAATCTGAGTTTGGATTGTCTGCCTGGCATTTTTCATACTGGGTTAATGGTTTGTGGTTTGTTCTTTGCCTACTAGCCCTAGAATGCAAACTCAATGGACAATAGTAAATAATAAATCAATAAATCTTGAATAAATTAGTGGCAGAAGAAGAAATTAATACATTCTTGGCTTGTTCTATCAATTTTAGTCAGTTGAAGGCTAGGGCGTGTGCTGTTTCCTGTAGCACTCAGCATAATATTTTGTACAGATTTAATAATCAATGAATATATTTGGATTAAAGTAAAATATTCCACTTTTCTTTTTTTTCCTGGGGAAGGAATTTCAGCGTAGCAGTTTTCTTACACCATGTAACAGGTGTGTTGTTTCTAATTTTACTGTGTGTGTTGCTGAATTGAGAACAGGTGTGCTGTTTCAGATATTTCTCCAGTTGTATCTTTAGTAGTAAAATAAATATAATGAGTATTTTACGGTAATGTAAAAATAGTTTTATGTTAAGTGACATATGAATATATCTACAGTGATTTAGAGACATTATGAATCATTTCACTTCAGTCTCATGTTCTAAATTAAATCCAGCAGTTGCATGTGCTACTTCAAGACTAATTAAGAAAGATGGAGAAAAATAAGATTATTTGGTTAGCAAAAAGTCATAGAATTTTAGAGCTAGAAGGAAATTTAGAGATTGCTAAGATTTGTGATTTCTTATATTAATAAATTACAAGCAAAAAAAAATATTACCAGCTTGCCCAATTTCTTACAAATATATTTAACAAATTATTATTAGTCTTGATATAGACTTCTAAAAATTCTGTAGTTAACCAAAGTCATAATTAGAAAATTAAATAATGTAAAAAGGAAATCTAGATAAAAGTAATAAAACTGCACAATTCATATCAGCTTATAATGTCTTTGTTTAAAAATTAATCAGATCCATGGTACGAAAGAGCCACTCAAGTAGCTACCCTTTCTTAAGCACTGGCTCTTCAGAGAGTGTTCATGAATAGAGTACCAAGATCTCCTGAGGCAGATTCCAACACAACTTTGCAGGTAAAAGTTGGAGCAATTTTTGAAGTTTACAAACCAGTTCCTACTAATTTGAACTGAATGACTTTTGGATTTGTATACCCTTTGTTTTTTTGTCATTTTTCCTGATCTGGATAAAATGCATGTGTAGTCCTCTGCTTTAAAAATTTTGGCAGTTAATAGTAATATATTTCAGTGTACCATATATTCTTATCTGGGCCTTAATTTCTGTCATATAAACGGATGGTTTTTTTTCCCCGTTCTTTAGAAATCTCTAAAATATAACTAAGTGGACAAAGGAGCAGAAATTATCACTGTGGTTTGTTAGCAAGGGAATTGGAGAAAATCAGTGTAAAAAGACCATACATTTTAGCATTATGGTCAACAGGTATAAAATCAAATTTTCTCAAAACTTCATTTAAGAGAAATAACAGTAAATGGACAAACAGCTTGTGCATACAATTCTTCACTCAGTCCAAAGTTTTTCTCCAAATTTTGCCTTTATAATTTAGCTTATGAAAATGTTTATAATAGATACTAGAGTCTTAGTTCAGAGAAGATAAGATCTGCCTTCCTCTCTTGTCTTCTTCTCTTTCCTCCTCTCCTTCTCCTTCTCTCCTTCCCCTCCTCCTCATCCTTCTTCTTTCCTTTCTTCTTCTTCCTCCTCCTCCTCCTGGACTTCCTCCCCCTCCTCCTCCTCAAGATTGGCCCAGAAAGATTAGCTAAGGCATTTATTAATGCGGCACATTATTTAACTCAAACTAGGGCTTTCATGGAGCCTGGATGGATAGATAGTTTTGTGTGTGCTAAATACATCAGTTTACTTGAAAAGATTGGAAATAAATAACAGAAAATTGGTTTGTGCTTAGATAATTATTAGAAAGCAAAAAATGAAAGCTAGGAAAATAATAAACATCCTTTATTCAATGTTGCCTCTTATGGCGAATCAGGACCAGTGCAATAAATCAGCCTCAATACCTCTTATGAATGACAACTGCTGAAGGGAAGCTTCTCTCTCTAATCATACACTGCCTCAGAAAAAAATAAAAATGGATCATTACAATTTTTATACCTATACAAATAATTTTTACATATTGGTTAACTATGGAGAACTGAACTGTGTTAAGACTAATTGTTGTCTCCAACTGCATAAAAATAATTCAATTATGGCAACCTTTAGCTGTGTTTTAAAAATTAATTAAATAACAGGATATTCTTTTATTGCTTGATGGAAAGTGTTCAGGTGTCTTGTTTGCTATCCAGTATAATCTTGTCATTTTTGTAACCACTTATGCATGCTACAACTTTGAGCTTTTTAGGATTTCCAGTATAAAAGAAAAAAACAAAACACTGCTTTTTCAAGAATGAAGGTAAACTTTTCATTTTACCTTGAGCCAGAGCCAACTGACAAAGTATTAATTTTTGTTCTTAAAAGTATATACATTGACTTATTTTGGGAAATAACCAACTTTTATATTTTGGCTTGAAAAATTTTCTTTTTTCATAATTTAAACTCATATACATAAATACACACCTTCTCTGGTTAAGAATAAAAAGAATTGGGAAAAGGAGTTACTTATGTCTCACTGCAAAAAGCTATACCCATATTTGTTTTCAGACTTGAAAATGAAGAATGAAAAGAGTCAAAGAGTCAAAACAACAATAAAACAGCTTAACTCCAGATCTATGTTATTTAGAGCACTCTTTTCTGCCTCTCCTGATATAAAGAAAATAAAGGACACAAAGGGTCCATGTCATAAGCTACACTGTGATGTCTTGAGACAATGGGACCAGAATTATGTAATAGCCTTAATATTTCATGCAGTTTAGAATTATTTTAAAAATATGAAGTCAAAATAAATCTTTAATTAATTTGGAGAAAATATCTTTATTTAATATTTTTAGAATGCCCAAATATAGCAACAAAAAATTAAAATGAAATGACTTAAGAAGGAAAGTGGCTTAAAAATACAATGAAGTAAAATAAATTGAAATGGCCTGATAATTATGTGAGGCTATTAGTCTTTATATTAAACAATTGTTTTGGTCTTGTGGATCAACTTTTAAAATACTAGTTACATAACTTAATTGAGCACACATTTATAGATTACTAACTTATTAGCAAGGCGATTTAGGGAGAGAAGGTTAGAATTTCTTGCTATGTATGTCCAAAAAATATTAGGAAAAAACCTCCTGAAATTATACCAGTACAAGAACAGAATTAGTTTAAATAAAAATTTAAGCAGCACATCTGTTAGAAAAGTGAAATATAATGACACTTTAACTATTGATTCTTTTTGTATGTGTGAACCGTGAATTATGTTTACAGTAATGTTATGTTTCAATTACATTTTTAGAAAATAAAAGGTTTATGCCTTTAAAAAGGGAAAACACTGTCAAGAGCAAGATGTAAAATTACAGGAGTAGAACTACACTAAAGATTTGTCCACCAGGTGGATAATCCTCTGATTATAGAAATTAGGAAAATAAATTAAACATGTTTTACTCAATTAACTTTTTTTTTTTTTTTTGACACCATAAGATGAACTTTATTTTAAAGCTCATAAAACTGTTCACAATCAGTTACAACAGGATCAACATTTCTTCCATTCCACTTTCACATGACAATATACTGTATAGTGAGAGATAAATTTTAAACGTTTTGTTCTGCATGCTTCTAATACATTTGACTAGCTTTTGTTTTACTCATTGAATTAATATCAAAGCAAAAAGTCATTTTCTATTGGACAGAAATGATTTTAGAAAGCCCTTATGAAGTCAGACTTAGCCTTGTTTATAAACATCCACACCCACACACATGCTGAATGGAGAGCAAAATGCAAGAAAACTACCTTGGCAGGAACAAATGCTTAAAAGATTTTAATCACAGCCCTCTTGAACGAGCAGTACAGTTTTTTTTTTCTCCAAAAGACAAAAGTCAGTTTTATCCTCAGTGATGCAAATGGTTAAGACTGCACAGAAAGCTTAGTATGAATTCACAATTCCACAGGAATCTGAAAGTTACCAAGGCAATTTTCCCTTTTAGGATCATAAAGACTGCAGACTTAAGCTTTTTTCTTTTTCCATATAATACACAAAATTTCTAAACATCCTTAAAAAAGAAAATATAAATAGTTTCAGTATGTTATGTAGAGTCACATACTATGGCAAAAATATTTTATTAATTGAGGGAATAAGCCAATTTAATGTTATCTAGTCCAAGTCCATATTAACAGAATTTTTCTCATTAGGGTAACATTCACCATTCTGATGTGGAGGTTCAGCACCAAAATTATTTTTGTCTTCTAAATCTTCTTCCTTTTTATCAATATTTGGGCCATTTGGAGTTCTTTCCAGTTTGGGTGATTCAATTTTTGGTTTGGGTTGTGTTACAACAGGTTCACACGTGTTATTTAATTCCTTGATTTTTGTTTTAATTTCCTGAGCACGTACAACTGGATCCTGATCAAGACTCTTTTTAGCCTGAGCATTCATGACATTATTCATCCATTCCATCACTTCATTAACAGACTTCTCAACTTTCTTCATTTCAGACTCATCAATATGGTTATACTTCTCATCCTTGTTTCTGAAGTCAGCTGCTATCTTGGCATAGTGCTGCAGCCTCTGTCCTAGTTCTTCAAACATTTTTGGCCGTTCTTCAGCTTCCTGAAACCGAACTTTAACTGGAGTGCCAATTTTCATTAATTCTTCCAACTTGTCAACATATGCTTGTTTAGCTTGGTCCTCTCCTTCTTCATACAGCCAGTCTTCAGTTTCTGTGAGGAGTCTCAAAAAATTCTGATGATCCTGCTCACATATAAATTTTTCATATGGTCCACACAGCTTGTCTCTGAACTCATACACATATTCCTCAACTGCATTTTTAGCGTCATTCCTTTCTTTTTCCAATTTATCTTGCATTATCATCTTACCCTCTGTCTCAATATACATGTTAAGAAGGTCTTTCCCTAACTGCCAGACCAAGTTGGCTTCAATAGGCAGCTCAACATTCACCACCTTTATTTTGGGCTTTTTAGCTTCTGGAGGCTGGTCAACTTTTTTTTCATTTGCTTTGTCAGCATCTGGGATTTTGTTTTCTTCTGAGGTAAGTTCAGGTGAAGGGGGAGACTGTGAGGTTTGCTGAGCATCAGTTTGTACCTGGGGCTGTGTTCCAGCTTCACTGTTGTCTTGCTGGACATTTTTATCAGCATCTGGGTTTTCTGGCGGTCTCTGATTCAGACACTCCATGTCAGCTTCAGCAGAAGACATTTCATTTTCCTCAGTTGGGACTTTCTCCACCATAGATGCCGTAGAGATGGTGAAAATGCCATGGGTGTTGACTCGCACTTTGACTTTTACTCTAGATTTTTCTCCATCCTTCTGTGCAGAAACATTCTGAACTACAAAGCGGCCTATTTTTGCTTCTGGATATGGAACTCCTTGGGGATCAGAATAGAAAGCTTCTAGCTCAAAAGGCCCCCTTCTCAAGAAGGTGAGAACTTTGGAGAAAGGAGCAGCATGGTTTCGACTAAACACTTCATGAACACCTTCAGTATCTTCTGAGTCGTGGTTCCAGACCAGAGATATTGGAAAAGGAACTGCATCGGTGATGGAAAATTCTCTAACTTTAAATGCCGGGGAAAGTATTGCACACTGTAATGCACACCCTCTGGCTACTGCTTCATCTGCATTGAGTGTTGTACTAATATCTTTTCCAAAGAATTTGGCAATTCTTTCTTTCACAGCTGGAATTCGTGTAGCGCCTCCAACAATCTCAACTGCACTCACATCTTCTACTTTAAGATGAGTTTGTTCCATCAATGAATAAAGGGGTACTTCTATCTTTTGCAGAAGTTCAGCACAGAGTTCTTCAAATTGTGACCTGTTCATTTTTCCAGAAACATCTTTGTCATTCATAAAGCATTCGATATTCAGTGGAAGGTCTGTGCTGTTAGAGCTCATTAGCTTTTTCAGTTTTTCACACTCCTGATACAGACGAAGGAGTGCTCGTATTTTGAATTTTGCATCCAACTTGTACTTAGTTTTAAATTCTGCACAAAAATGTTCCACTAACTTTTCATCAAAGTTTTTTCCTCCTAAGAAAGGATCAAAAGCTGTTCCCAGTACCTTCAATTTTCCCTTGTTAAAAGCACAGGCAGACACTTGCAAAGCTGAATGTCCCATATCAACAAAAACCACTATCCGAGGTTTCTCTTCCAGGCTTGGGAGATCCTGCTTATAAATTCCATAATTCAAAGCAACAGCTGTCATGTCATTCATAAGTCTTAAACAGTTTAGGCCAACAATCTGTGCAGCATCCAATACAGATCGCCTCTCAGCATCTGTAAAGAAGGAGGGGACTGAAATAACACAATCTGTTACTGGTTTCTTGAGGTTGTTTTCAGCAGTTTCCTTCAACTTCGTCAATAACATGGCTGTTATCTGCTCCACACTAAATAGATGTTCTTCATCCATGTACATTACCTTTATTCCAACTCCACCATTTTTCAGCTGAACCAAATCGTAACTTAAGTTTTCCTTCTCCTTCTGAATGAAGGGGTCATTGAATGCTCGGCCATGAAATCTTTTGAAGTTAGACACCGTATTGTTTGCATGAGTGATTTGCTGATTTTTGGCTGCAACTCCAATTGTTCTATTTTTTGATCCAAATGATATGACTGACGGGGTACACCGGTCGCTGAACTCGTTGGCGATGGTCTCGATGCCCCCGGCCCGGGCCACCGCGATGTAGCAGCTCTGCGAGCCCACGTCCAATCCCACCACCGACATGGCCGGCTCACAGTTCGCCTCCGCCTCGGGTCCGGGTCTGCGTCCTCCGACCGCCTGCCTGCTTCTCCAGCCGCCGTTTCCTGCCCCGGCAGCGTTAGGCTCCGGCCCGCGGGATCTGGCCGCTCCTCTGACACTGAGAAGGACACACGGACAGCCGGCCTGTCAGGCGCCCCCGACTCCCCAGGGAACAGCGGCGGCTGGCTTAAGAGAAACCCCGGGAGAAAGCGCCGGTAAGCCTCCGCGGGTCGCTCCGCACCTTAAGCTGCCTGCTTCACTCGGCCGCGGCTCGCACACCGGCGCCGGCGCTGAACTACCGACCCAAAAGGGGAGGTCCCACTTCCTCAGCCTTATGTATTGCACTGATCAGAACTTTCCAACTCAATTAACTTTTTAAATAAAAATGTTACAAGGATATAGGTTTTCATAGAGTGAAGTTAAGCATATACAACACTGTATTTTAGGCTTTCCTTTGTCTTTTATCTTTTAGGGACAATTCTAGATAATTGTTATAAATATACCAGACCCTCTATGAGAAGGCAATACTATAGGTGAAAATAATTAAGGAAGTCCCTAGTTACAAACAGAATAGAGACTTTTTTTTAGTCTATCACTAGCATTTCATAAGGTTATTAATGATTCAGGAGCTCAATGTTTTTAACATCTTTCAACATTATGTATAGATGAAAGTAATTTACATTTTGAAAGTATAAAGGGAAACCTAAAACAAATGACTGATAACAAAGAATTCCAGTGGTTTTGGGTTCTTTGTGTTTCTTTACATCTTCAACTGTAGTATATATTGAAAGATTACAAATCATAAATGTTAATAATGATTGCAGTGGCAGCCTGTCTGGGTTGGCCACTGCCAAGATGTCAGCTAATATGGGGAGGTACAGCCGGGTCTGTGTGCTCCACGGAGCCAGTGGGAGCCCCGCCCCCTTCAAGTCATCTGGGCCCAGAGCTCAGTGTTCCCCAGGCATGGGTACAGCTGCCCAGTGTGGTTCCAGACCCAGGCATCTCTATGCCATTGGGGGCTGGCAGCTGGCAAGAGCCTGCCTCCTATCTAGTTGGTGGGGAGGGAGTCCCTCTCTCCCTGGTGTAGCTGCAGCTATCCAGCCAAGCCTCCAGACCTGGGCATCCCTGGATTCTTGGGGGCTTGGGAAGCCACCCTTATCCCACACATTCTCTGCTTCCATTGCCTGGACTCCACGGCTCCCAGCCCTGACTGATTTCAGAGCAAAGTTGAGGATGAGCTCAGGTGCTGTGGTGACCTAGCCAGGTATGTGTGCACTTGGAGCAGTACTGATATGCCAGTCACCTCCTGCCTCAGCCCCCTCCAGACTTTGGGTGCTGACTAGCATGGGAGGGAGGCTGATGGAGTTGTTAAAGGCAGCTCAGGGTGGGCCTGGAGACACCCCTAGACATGAACAGCCTGGGTGCCTTGGATGACATGTAGACAGCAGCAGGAGTCAGACAGACTCCTGGGAATAAAGGGGTGGATCCCTAGTGAAGCCCTACCTTCAAGCCAGCAATGGCCTAAGGCATAGGGGCTAGGCGGTGAGTTCCAGGTAGAGTCTGTGGCCTGGAGTGAAAACTCATGATGCTTTTATCAGGCACTCCCTTGACCTCCCATAGACCAATTAGCATGCACTCCTCCAACTGAAACCTATAAAAAGTCCCAGACTTAGCCAGACTCACAGAGACTTCTGGACAACCTGCCTGCAGATAGGAGCTACCCACTCATGGTCTCCTCTTTGCTGAGAACTGAACACTCATTGGTTGGGATGATCTACTATTGGAAAGGGGCTACCCACTTCAGGCCTCCTGAGTTGTACTGTTGCTTTATAAAGCACCTCTTGGCTTTGCTCACCTTCCAGTTTTCTGTGTACCTCATTCTTCTTAGATGCGGGACAAGAACTTGGAATCTGCTGAACGGCGGGACTGAAAGAGCTGTAACACAAACAGGGCTAAAAGAGGCAACCCCCACCCCCTGCCACCGACTCACCATGTTGGGTATGACAAGGAGAGAAGAGCTTGCAGCCCTTTGGGAAGTCCAGACTAAGAGGCTCCTCGAGCCAAGACTGTGACATCCTCTTTGGGGCACTACAGTTTCTGGCATGTCCAAGCTTCTGGTTGCCACTGAATTCCCCTTGTCCAGATGCGGGTGCCCACAGTGGAAGCTGCTTGCAGTGAATCTTATCCAGCCACAGTCTGGCATGGAGCCGGCAACTGTACTGGCGGCTGGAGCTGCCTGCTCCTTCGCGGCAGCTGGCATGCCTGGCTGTGCTTATTTGCTCATGCATCCCTCGCCACTCCACACCTGGCTCACCCTTGTAGATCTGGGCCCACAGCATAAGCCACACACAGCCTGCCAGGCCGAGTGGGGAGAAGGAACCCAGCAGGACTCAGCAAAACTTAGGCAAAGGCTCCAGTGGTCACAGAGGCTTCAGGCTGGAAAAGTGACACCCTAAGGATCCTATGACAAAAATTTATTATTTTAAATAATAGGATATATTTTGTATGACACAAATAAGATATCCTATGAATCTCAGTCAGGGTTATGGTGGTGAATGTTCAAGAATTTTTTTTTTTTTTAGGAGAAAAGCCTCCCTGATCATTTGTTGATTTCTATGGTGTAAATACTCCTAGCAAAGCCACTTTTAAACTGTCAGCACGGCATCTTCAAACACTGAGTTGGAAGTAGATATGCACCATACCGTGGGCTCTTAAAAGCAGACGTGAGTCTATTCCAGCAACCACTGATTTTAACTCACTTTCCATACTTTTCTACACCTAGAATATCTTATTATTAGGTCTAGGCACAAAACATTTAATTCACCTATGTAATTTCTATATGATTTTTTTTCATTTTTTTATTACATTTAGGTTTTGGGGTACATTTGAAGAACATGCAAGATTGTTGCATAGGTGCACACATGGCAGTGTGATGTGCTGCCTTCCTCCCCATCATCTATATCTGGCATTTCTCCCCATGCTATCTCTCCCCAACTCTCTACCCTCTACTGTTCCTCTCCTTGTTCCCCCCTACAGACCTCAGTGTGTGATGCTCCCCTCCCTGTGTCCATGTGTTCTCATTGTTCAACACCCACCTATGAGAGAACATGTGGTGTTTGATTTTCTGTTCTTGTGTCAGTTTGCTGAGAATGTGCCCTAAGTACTGATCATTGTATCCTAAACAAAATGATTTTTTAATCATGTAGATGATTTAATTACATTTTGTTTAGGATGCAATGATCAGTACTTACAGCACCTTAGTAACTTCATCAAATTATTAAGCTAGCAAATTTTATGCATTAAGATGCAAAGTAGTCTTTTGAAATTTTAATATAACATACTCACTTGCTTTAAAAATTATTTATTTTGCTGTAAGACTTCATCTTGCATACATCATAGTTGTGGTACAAAGTAAAGAAGTTAAACAGCTAATTTTTGGTGCAAGTAATGTTATTTGTATGTTATCATTGTACCAACTCCTTCACTATCAGTGTTTTCTAGGCTCTGTGCTTCACTCTTAAATCATATAATTCTACAAACCCAGAAAAGTAAAGTCAAATTAGAAAACTGGTTTTAATTACGACATAGAATCTTTTGGTATCAATATGTTCTGATTTTCTCCATAGCCTTATTATTATTATTATTTGCCTATTGTGCTGTTGTATTTTTTCTAGTTTTATGCTATATCCAAAATCTGCTAAAATCACTTTGTAAATTATAAGGAGAGGTATAAATATACAAATAAGTTAAAAACCTTTCTCATACAGTTGATCGACATTTATGATTTCTGTGTTTGCAAAATTTGCTTATTCACAAAAAGTTATTTGTAAACCCATGTCAACACTCATGTTTTCAGTTACTTATGAAATGCACAGAATAGTGACAAACTTGAGTCACCTCATGCAGATGTTCCCAGATGACATAAAATAAAGTGATGTCCTGCCTTTCTTGTTTCAGGTCTCAGACGACAGAACAAGTATATTTTCAAGGTGTACTGAATGCCAATTTTTCACATTTCAGTGCTTTTTGGGGCAATTTTGTTGTTTAAAATGGCCAACAGGAGTAGTGCTGAAGTACTCTCTGGTGTTCCTCAGTATAAGAAGACTGTGATGTGTCTGAATGAGAAAATGAGAAAATACATGTGCTACATAAACTGTTCAGACATGAGTTATGTGCAGTTGGTTGTGAGCTCAATGTGAATTAATTGATAACAGAATACATATAAGAATAAACGTTCATCCCCTGTACTCACAAGTTTTCTAATTTACTCACAAAGTCTGTAATCTATTTGTTGAACTTCTATCTAGACGAGATACTTAGGTTTATTTTAAATTATATTTTCACTATTACTGAAGCTGATCATTTTATAATCACAATCTTCCTAATTAGGAAAATGGAAATTAGAACAAAAACTAATGGAAAATGACCAAAAAAGGCTTCATTCCATTTCTGCAACATCATGCCACAAGAATTGGCTCAGAGGAAGTGGAGAAAGATAGTGAAATGGAAGCCAGCACCATTTGTAACCTGTGTTCTAACACCAAATTTTAACAACTATCTGCACACAAAAAGCACCATCACTAGAATAAAAAATCAGGTGAGCAATCACAACACCTGATTTTAACTTCATATCATTGAAAGAGGCATTGAGGAGGTTCTGAGAGACAGTTTTGGACCACAGATACCACCCCTCCACCTTCCCCCAATGGTGGCTATGCAGAGCAGAGAGTATGTACATTGGGGGGGAAAAGAGTAGGTGAATAGGGGTTATTACATTGAACTCAGTTTTGCCCTGTCATAGCAGAGAACAAAGCTGAACTGGGCTCAGCCAGTGACCACACACAGAGGGAACATTTAGACCATAGCTAGTCAGAGGGGAGTTGTCCATTCTATTGATCAGAACTTGAGTTTCTTGGAAAGTCTCACAATCACAGGTCAAAGTGCTCTGGGTTGCTAAATAAACCGAAAAGGCACTCTAGCACACAAGGACTGTGGGTCCTAGGCAACTCCTAGGGCTGGGCTGAGACCCAGAGGACTAGGTTGGCACGTTACCTAGGCCAACACCAGCTGAGGTAGCTAACCAAGAACTTAGTCTTACACTTTTGGTAGCAGCTTGGCTACAATGGAGTAGAACAACATGGAGGTGTATGGGGTCACTGAGTGCAGGACTAGATTCTTGGACAGCACTTCTAGACCTGACCTGGGCCAGAGATTAGCTTATTGCCCTCAAGAGTGAGCCCCAGACCTGACAGTATTCACCACAAGCTAATTGAAGAGCCCTTGAGCTTTAAGTGAACTTTGGTGGTGGCCTGGAAGAACTTCCTGTGGGCCAATGGTGGTGGTGCCCACAGGGAGAGGCTCCTCTGTGGAAAGGGGAAGGAAAAGCTGGAAAGACTTTATACTGTGGTTTGAGCACCAGCTTAGCCACAATACAACAGAACATCAAATAAATTTTTAATGTTTTTGACTCTGACACCTGGCTTCTAGACAGTATATCTGGACCCACCTGGAACCTGAGAGAACTCATTGCCCTTAAGGAAAGGCACAAGTCTGGATGGCTTAGACACCTACTGATTGTAAAGTCCTAGGGCCTTATGTGAACATAGGTGTAGCAGGTAGTGGTTACAACAGGGGTTGGGCAAGGCCCAGTGCTATCCTGGCTCACCTATGACTCAGTGCAGTGCCAGTGGTGGTGGCCACATGGGTGCTTGCATCACCACATCCTAGTTCCATGTGGCTCAGCAGAGAGAGAGAGAGAGAGAGAGAGAGAGAGAGAGAGAGAGAGAGACTGACTGACTGACTGACTGACTCTGGGGAAATTAACATAAAAGAACAAATGTCTCTGCCCCATAATCCAGAGAATTCTGGAATTTATCCAAGACCACAATGGCAGTACCTCTACCAGTGTTCAAAAACCACAGCAATATTGAGGCCTAATTCCCAGACATCTGTGAACATCAAGATTATACAGGAAAACATGACTTCACAAAACAAACTAAATAAGACATCACGGACTAATCCTAGAGACACAGAGACATGCAACCTTTCAGAAAGGATTCAAAATACCTGTTTTGAGGACATTCAAAGAAATTCAAGATAACACTGAGAAAAAATTCAGAATTCTATCAGATAACTTTAACACAGAATTTGAAACAATGTAAGAAAATCAGCACTGAATAAAGGACAGTCTCTTTATTATAATAAATGTTGCTGATAAAATTTGATAGATGTGACTGGCTCCTCCTTGCCTTCTGCCATGATTGTGAGGCCTCTCCACTCATATGAAACTGTAATTCCATTAAACCTCTTTCTTTTGAAAATTGCCCAGTCTTGGATATGCCTTTATCAGCAGCATGCAAACAGACTAATGCAGTAAATGGGTACCAGTAGAGTGGGGTGTTGCTGAAAAGATGCCCAAAAATAAGGAAGCAACTTTGGAATTGGGTAACAGGCAGGGGGCAGGGGTAAGAACAGTTTGGAGGACTCAGAAGAAGACAGGAAAATGTGGGAAAGTTTGGAACTCCCTAAAGACTTGTTGAATAGTTTGACCAAAATGCTAACAATGATATGGACAATAAAGTCCAGGCCAAGGTGGTCTCTGTTGGAGATGAGAAACTTGTTGGGAATTGGAGCAAAAGTGACTCTTGTTATGTTTTAGCAAAGAGACTGGTGGCATTTTGTCTCTGCCCTAAAGATTTGTAGAACTTTGAACTTGAGGACAATGATTTAAGCTATCTGGTGGAATACATTTTTAAGCAGCAGAGCATTCAAGATGTGACTTGGGTGCTGTTAAAGGCATTCAGTTTTCAAATGGAAACAGATCATGAAAGTTCAGAAAATTTGCAGCCTGACAATGCAGTAGAAAATAAAATCCTATTTTCTAAGGAGAAATTCAAGCTGGCTACAGAAATTTGCATAAGTAATGAGGAGCCTAATGTTAATCACCAAGGCAATGGGAAAAATGTCCCCAGGGCGTGTCAGAGACCTTTGCAGCAGTCCTTACCATCACAGGCCCAGAGGTTTAGTAGGAAACAATGGTTTCATGGATGAGGCCCAGTGTCTCTGTGCTGTGTGCAGTCTATGAACTTGGTGCCCTGTGTCCAAGCTGTTCCAGCAGTGACTAAAAGGGGCCAAGGTACAGCATGGGCTGTTGCTTCAGAGGGAGCTCCTAGCCTTAGCAGCTTCTATGTGGTGCAGAAACTGCCAGTGCACAGAAGTAAAGCATTGAGGTTTAGAAACCTCTGCCCAGATTTCAGAAGATATATGGAAATGCCTGGATGCCCAGACATAAGTTTGTTGCATGGACAGGGTCCTCAAGGAAAAATCTCTGCTAGAGCAGTACAGAAGGGCAATGTGGGGTCGAAGACCCCACACAGAGTCCCTACTGGAGCACCACATAGTGAAGCTGTGAGAAGAGGGTCACCATCCTCAAGACCCCAGAATAGTAGATTCACTGACAGCTTGCACCATGCACTTGCAAAAGCCACAGACACTCAATGCCAGTCTGGGAAAGCAACTCAGAGGGAGGCTGTGCCCTGCAAAGCCACAGGAACAGAGCTGCCCAAGGCCATGAGAACCTACCTCTTGCATCAGCATGACCTGGATGTAAGCATGGTATCAAAGGAGATTATTTTGGAGCTTTAATATTTGACTGCCCCACTGGATTTTGGACTTGCATAGGGCCTATAGACCCTTTGTTTTGGCCAATTTCTTTCATTTTGAATGCCTCTATTTAGCCAAGTACCCTCATTGTTTTTATATTGTAACTACCTTGCTTTTGATTTTATGACTCATAGGTGGAACAGACTTTTCTTGTCTCAGATTAGACATTGGACTGTAGACTTTTGAATAATGCTGAAATGAATTGAGACTTTGGAGGACTGTTGGGAAGGTATAATTGGATTTGAAATGTGAAGACATGAGATTTGGGAGGGTCCAGAGGTGGAATGATATGGTTTGACTCTGTGTATCCACCCAAATTTCATCTTGTAGTTCCTATAATTCCCATGTTGTGGGACGGACCCAGTAGGAGATAACTGAATCATGACGGTGGGTCGTTCCCATACTGTTCTTAATATAGTGAATAAGTCTCATGAGATCTGATGGTTTTAAAAATGGGACTTTCCCTATGCAAGCTCTCTCTTTGCCTGCCACCATCCATGTAAGATGTGGCTTGCTCCTCCTTGCCTTCTGTCATAATTGTGAGGCCTCCTCAGCCATGTGTAACTGTAAGTCCATTAAACCTTTTTCTTTTGTAAATTGCCCAGTCTTGGGTATGTCTTTATCAGCAGTGGGAAAGTGGGCAAATACACCACCTGACAAGTGATTAATAGCCAGCATATATGATAATTTTATAATTCAATTAAAACATGAGGAAAGGATTTGAATAGACATTTCTAAAAAGAAAACATACAAATAGAAACAGATATAAGAAAAGGTGCTCAGAGTAATCTGAATCAAACTACAATAAAATATTATGTCACTTTACTTAAAATGGCTTTTAGCTAAAAGAGGCAATACCAAATGCTGGAAAGTATATGGAGAAAAAGGAAGACTTGTGCACTATTGAGGGGAATGTAAATTAATACAACAACTGTGAAGAGCAGTGTGGAGATTCTACAAAAATTAAAAATAGAGCTAGCATATGATTCAGCAACTCCACTGGCTATATACCCAAAATGAAGGAAATCAGTATATCGAAAAGATATCTGCACTCTCATGTTTGTTGCAGCACTGTTCACAATAGTGAAGACTTGGAAGCAACCTAAGTATTCATCAACAGATGAATGAATAAAGAAAATGTGGTACTCACACACAATAGAGTACTATTCAGACATAAAAAGGAATGATATCCTTTCATTTGCAGCAACATGAAGGGATATGGAAATCATTAAGTTAAGTGAAATAAGCCAGGCACAGAAAGACAAACATCACATGTTCTCACTTATTTGTGGGATCTAAAAATCAAAACAGTTGAATTCATGAGGTAGTAGAAGGATCATTACTGGAGGCTGGGAAAGGTTGTGTGGGGATAGGGGGACAGTGAGGATGGTTAATGGGTACAAAAAATAGAAAATATGTGTAAGACCTAGTATTTGATAGCACAACAGAGTGATTATAGTAAACATTCATTTAATTTTATTTTAATAAAAACTAAGAATATGACTGGATTGTTTGAAACACAAAGGGTAATTGGCTGGGGAGATGGATACCCTATTTTCTATCATGTGATTATTACACATTGCATGCCTGTGTCAAGATACCTCATGTACTCCATTAATGTATACACCTACTATTTACCCACAAAAATTAAAAATTAAAAACAAAGAATGGTCCCAAATTATTTGTAGTAAATGCAGTTATCAATAGGTTTGTTTTCTTCCTCCACTGAAATTCACATTCTCCATAAGACTGAAACCATTCCATTTGTTTCTTATTTTTGTCAACACACTGTAACTATCCTGACAAACTATTCTGTGTCTTTAATTATTGTGCTTTGTACCCGGGAGAGACTTCAAGGAACTAGACACCATCAGGACAAAGCAATTCAGGGAAGAATGTCTTTGAATTCAAATTTCAATCACATTATTGTTTTAATCATGAGATTAAAGATATGGACAAACAACACATAATGTGGGGCCTGAAGACAGTGAGAGTGGGGTGTTTTGCAGATGTTTAAAAGTTACTGTGAATTACAAGTGTATATACAAAGAAACTGTGCCTATTATCTCTCTGTGAATGCCTCCAAAGCAGCCCTACCCAGACATATGGAACAGGTTTTTCTTTTCCCAGAAAGAAATTAAAATTTAAGGAGAGGAAGTAGAACAAGCATACAGAGAATTCATTTATTATATGGCTCCTGTGTACCATATTGCACAGGGAATGACACTGGGTAAAACCCCCATGCAAAAGTGGCTTTTATAACTACCCAACTCAACCATATGTTTAAAGCATTTTAAATTTCCCCAGAGTTGACTCTCAGAAATAAAACCAAGATCTCTTTAGTTAGTCCAAAGAGGTCTAATATAACCTTGAACAAATTTCTTGCAGTCAAACATTTTTAAGAAGCCCAACTGTCTACTAAAGAATTCAGATTATACTGCAACTGCTAAATCAGCAAAGATTATAATTATGCTTTAGTTTTTTTATTTAACCTAACACTCTAAGGGAAAATTCTGGGTTTATTTCAAAGGTTAGAGGTAAGGATCCTTTTCAATGGAGTATCTTTTGTTTTCTAAATAGAAGGCACATATAAACACAGAGTGATTAGTTTTCATGTGATTCAACAGCAAAATATGATCTCTAGCAAACATCAATTAATTTTTTAAATAAATTATGAGTGCAATATAAAAGAAAAACTATTAAGTATTGTGCAACAAAAGAAAAACAAAAAATATTTAGTATTTCTTTATATACTCCAAAAGAAAGACTAGAACTATACCTGCATTTTGGTTGTTTCATTGCCCCCACTGCCTATATTTGCCCTTGTTTATTGTCCCCAAAATTTTTCTTTCTGGCAAACTTCATTTTCAGCAGCAGGAAGCAAATTAGACATGTAAAGAAGTCTCAGAGCAAAGCACGACAGAATGTCTTTGAATTCAAATTTCGCATTGCTGTTTTAATCATGAGATTAAGGCAGCGCACAAATAAGACCTAATGTGGAGCCCAGAGACAATGAGAATGGGGTGTTTTGCAGATGTTTAAAAGTTACTGAGAATTACTAGTGGACAAACCAAAACTGTGCCCGTATCGACAAAAGAATAGACATAAAAGAAAAAACTAACTTATTAGTAATTATATTTATTATAAATGATTTTGATGTAGAGTATATTTCTTGCTGAAATTAAATAAAGTTAATTTATAACTTGTTACATAAATTATCATGCTTTTTATTTTCTCTTTATCTTTATCCCTCTGGGATAAAGTGGAGGGTTGAAAATGTTTTCTCAAATAAAACTGTCTGGTTTTCTATGATTCTCTGTTTTACATTTAAGCCTTTAATCTATCTTGAGTTAATTTTTGTATTTAACTTGAGTTAATTTTTTGTATTTAAGGTGTAAGGAAGGGTTCCTCTTTCAGTTTTCTGTATATGGCTAGCCAGTTTTCCCAATACCATTTACTAAATAGGAAATCCTTTCCTGTTGCTTGTTTTTATTAGGTTTGTAGAAGATCAGATGGTTGTAGATGTTATTTCTGAGGTCTCTGTTCTGTTCCATTGGTCTATATGTCTGTTTTGGTACCAATATCATGCTGTTTTGGTTACTTTAGCCTTGCAGTATAATTTGAAGTCAGGTAGTGTGATATCTCCAGCTTTGTCTTTTTTCCTTAGTATTGTCTTGGTTATATGGGCTCTTTTTGGGTTCCATATGAAATTTAAAATAGTTTTCTCTAATTCTGTGAAGAAAGTTGATGGTAGTTTGATGGGAATAGCATTGAATCTATAAATTACATAGGGTAGTATGGACATTTTTATGATATTGATTTTTCCTATCCATGAGCATGGAATATTTTCCATTTGTGCCCTCTTTTATTTCCTTGAACAGTGGTTTGTAGTTCTCCTTGAAGAGGTCTTTCATGTCCCTTATAAGCTGTATTCCTAGGTATTTTATTCTTTTTGTAGCAATTGTGAATGGGAATTCATTCACGTAGGCAAAAACTTCATGATAAAAACACCAAAAGCAATTGCCACAAAAGTCAAAATTGACAAATGGAATCTAACTAAAGAGCTTCTGCACAGCAAAACAAACTAGCATCAGAGTGAACCACCAACCTACAGAATGGGAGAAAAGTTTTGCAATATACCCATCTGACAAAGGTCTAATATCCAAAATCTACAAGGAACTTAAACAAATTTATAAGAAAAAAATAAAAACACATCAAAAAGTGGGAAAATTAAAGGAACAACCACTTCTCAAAAGAAGACACTTATGTAACCAAAAAATATTTTTAAAAAAAGTCATCAATGATCATTACAGCAATGTAATTCAAAACCACAATGAGATACCATCAGTCAGAATAGTGATTATTATAAATTGATGTAACAATTCCATAAATAAATGATACAACAATTTAAAAAATAACCTTTAACATTCTTATTACATTGATTCCTAGGTATTTTACAGTTTTTGTTGCTATTTTGAATATTATCAGGAGTTTGATATGATTTATATGATTTGGGTGTACCCCCACCCAAACCTCATTAAAAAGAGTCAGGAAACAATACATGTTAGTGAGGCTGTGGAAAAAATAGGAACACTTTTACACCATTGGTGGGAATGTAAATTAGTTCAACCATTGTGGAAGACAGTGTGGTGATTCCTCAAGGATACCATTTGACCTAGCAAATCCATTACCGAGTATATACCCAAAAGAATATAAATCATTCTATTATAAATACACATGCACATGTATGTTTATTGCAGCACTATTTGTATCTGCCTTTAAAAGGGATAGCACAGCTTATATTGGTAAAAATTGCCATCTATAGCCTTTCCTTACAATGCGTAGAAATTGGTAGGAAACAAGGAAAGGGAAAACTAATTTAAAAACCTTTCTTATTTCTTCTGTGTTTCAAAAACAAAAAGATCACCCACTCTAGGGCCCTATTAGAAGAAAAGAAAATCTTAGGTGAGTGATCTTTCATTTTAGTAAGACTGTTAATGAGTATATTTATTTTGTAACCCCCTCCCCATTTTTAAGGCAAGATAATAATTTTTAAGTGACAAAAATTTTGTGAGAAATAAATGAGATACTATTTTCTATATTAAACAAATTTGTATAAATTAAACAAATTATACAATTATTTGTTATCCATAGAAACAAATAATCATGGAAATAATCATACAGTTTCCTAGGAATTGTTACCTGAATGACATTTCTCCAGAATATCTGTACATGATCTGTGAAAGATCTGTTCAGTGATTCCTTTTTTCTTTTAGATTTGAGGAAAATATCAATCTTTTGGGTTATAAATGGAGTTAGAGCATTTCATAAAGTTATAAGCAGGAAGCTAGAATAAATATATTTATACTGTATTGGCAAATATCCTACATACATAGAAAAAATGATGAACACATAAATTATAAACTCTAGATATTATTTATGATATAGATCCAGGGTTGGTAAACACTATCAGAAAAGGTCAGATAGTAAATGTTTCAGGCTTTGTGGGCCATATAGTCTCTGTTGCAACTACTCAACTCTGCCATTATAGTATGAAAGTAGCCACTGAGAATGTATTGAATAATGACTGTGGCAGCTTTTCAGTCAAATCAGGCAGTTGTCCAGAAATGGCCCATGGGTCATAGTTTATCAAACTTTGCTATAGAGTAAAAGTAATAGTGTAATTCTGGACAGTTCCCTGACATCAGACCAACATAAGACAATGATATCTAAAAGTCCATCATGGGCTGGCATAAACAGGAAATCTATTAGAAACGAATTCCTTAATTAATTTATTAACTTAACATGTGTTAAACACTGCTTAGTGGTAGATCTCTGCTATTATCTAGGTAAAACAGACTTGCAGGGCACGGGCTCTGCCTTCCAAGGAGAAACATGGATTGCATGATGACTACTCGTTATACGTGAGCAAAATTATAATGGAGCAGAAGAAAGTTTTTAAAGGTCCAATTAGGGTGATCAAAGGATTGTAAAGGCTATTTTGTGAAGGCACACTTAAATAATTAGGACCCTATAATCTGGAAAGAATAAGGTGATTTGTCTGATTTTATTAGAAGTAACTTTCTAGAATCTAATAGGTTACATGTGTTAATTTATAGTCAAGATAATTTGGGGAGTCTCTTTTGTTTAATGTCTTTTTGTGACTGCTAATAAAAATACACAAACAATAATATATCAGAAGCATACATAAAAAATTCTAAAAAAGTTAGATTACCAAAAATTCACATTTTTTGTGTATCTTCCAGAATTTTTCTATACATATAGAATACTTCTTGCATTGCTATTATCCTGGATAAGCTATAATTCTTTCTCAATTAATATTGTAGCACATATTTTCATGTTGTCTATTATCACAATGAAAATTTCATTCAATTTTATAATTCTCTTCTGATGTTTTTGACATTTCACTGTACAGTATATGTTACCCTTTGATGTCTTTCTACTCCATGTTTTTTCTTTTTTAAAGCACAGACTTCTATCTAATGATATTCAAATCTTTATCTCAAATATCTTTTGCATTTTCATAGTTCTCACATACCACAAACTCAACATACCCTGGAAATAAACTGTCATTATCACTGTTCCAAGCTGTAAATTTCTTCTTTACTCCTCATTTTTCCATATAGTGATATCATAAACCAAATGCTCAATACAAGATGCTAAGAATTACTCTAGACTCTCTTTTCCTTCTCCTCTGATTCTTCCAGTAATTGTGTATTAAATCCTGTCACTTTTACCCACAGCCCCGGAATCAGTGCCTTAGTGTAGATAGTAACATCGCTTGCTGCGATTATTGCAAAAATCTCCTTTCTAGCCTCCATGTTTTCAATTTACCTTCCTCTCTGCTGCAGAATTATCATTCTAAATGTACATTTGATTATATAATAGCTAATTAAAATCTCCATTGACTGTCAATAATAATCCAGACTATTAATCACAAGTAATCTTACCTGAACTGGATTTAAAAGATTGGAGCTTGACCAATTGTGAAAGGTGTTATGGGGATGATAAGATCCTTGGCATGAATGATGCTTTAAAATCTATTATCTCTGTTTCTCTGTCATGGCTTTCCCTCTTTTCTCTGTCCCAGTCTCTCTCTCTTTTCCTTTCTCTAATTTTTCTCTCAAAAAAACTTTAAAACACTGTTTTTTTAGTTAGAGTTAAAATATTCAGAAAACACCAAAACGAATAGATTTTAAGACACAACTGAGAAATTATGAGAGAATTCTACTTGGTTTTTTTATATGTCTCTTTCTTTGCTTTCTATCTTTCTCTACTTTCCTGATTAAAACATCCTAACCAAATCAATAAATGAATATTTAAAAAGCTAAATATATACATCTAAGTATCTAGGGATAAAAGTTTGTATAAGAAAGAAAATAATATGTTTAATGTTAGGAAAAGGAAGGCAACAGTGTGAAGATTGCTCAAGTTAATATCACAGATATGTCTTGACTGAGCTAATTCCCACTAGAGGCTCAGCCATGTAAGACACTTAAGTGATTTTGATTATTTTGAGTTATAATTTGTGCAAATTGTTGTATATAATTTATATCAACATTTGAGTTATTCTAGTTTATTGTTATTATTTCTTTTTTGTTTAGCAGGCTAGTTAACATGCACCACAACTTCCTCCAATCATATTCTAATAAATAAGAATATTAATAACAACACATGAAAAGTGACTTGGATATAAAAATACATACATGGGCCAATATAAAAATTCAGAAAATGAAAGTCGTATATACACATATATATATACAAACACACACACTGCTAACTTACTATTATTTCATATAGCTCAAACTATGTATTAGTATTAAATTTATAATTGCTAAGTTACTATTTTTAAAAGAAGTGTACTTGAGAGTGCTAATTATTGTGGGAATTCAATTCTCTGAAAATGAAGAAAATGAGAATTTTAAATTATAAAATGCAGTTCCAAAAATGTTGTTTGCTATTTTTTTGTTTTGTTTTTGTACCTCACACTGAGTTTTGAAGACATCTCTTATATAAAGGGAAAGGATTAGTTTCAGTCTTGGGGCAGTCCTTAGGAAGAGACAAGAAATATCAACTTACATTTATAAAATGATGTTTCAGGGCCCTTTCTTTAAGGTCTCCACACACCAGCTGATATAAGATGTTGAGCTACATGTAAACACAGGTAAGAAGGTCTTGCACATTCTCTGTAGTAGATCTCAGCCTGATTGATCCTCTAGACAAAGAAGGAATACTGTGTTAGTGGACAGCATTCATTGGTTCCCACAGTAATTCAAGTATTTATAAACATGCTTTTTCATTTTTCTTCATACTGAATCTTGAACCACTTAAATCCAGACTATATCAATTATCAATTACAACTGTTTGAAATTCAAGGTTCTTTGACAATACTTTAAAAGTTTAATTTTAAACTATCACATGCACAGATGCTCAAAGACACCAGAATTGAATTCTCCCATATAAAAATAATGTGAAAGACCTCTCTAATAGTCTACCTACTAATATGTGTAATAATGTTATTATATTTACAAAAAGAGACATAATCTGTTATTATCTCCTTCTAAAAAATGGTTATTTTGTAATAGAATTCAGGCTGAATCATTAGTAAATATCACTACATAAAAAGTTACCACATTAAGCAAGCACCATGAGCATTTACCTGGGATTATTATGTTAGTATTTTACAATCTCTTTACTGAAGAATAAAGATAAGAATACATAAATATATTTAATGTATTGGTCATCATATTTGTCTAGGCTTTATTTTTAATATTATTATATAGGAAAGTCCTTGTAGAAATAACACATGAATATTTGCTACAACTGGGTATGACAGAGGTTTGCTAAACTGAACCAAATAGATATAAATTTTAAAAAATAGGTAAGGTCATGTGAGCATCAGATTAATTTATATGGAATTAGTTAATTAACTCAGTAATAATTACATTAATTAAAAAATTCCTGTGAGAGAAAAAGTCATGGTAGATACCAGGTAGGTCTAAAACATTAACACTGAACCTGAGCAGTAAAAAATGAACAGCAACAGAATTAGCAGAAACTTGGATAATGCTATTAATTAGCCAGTTAACTGGTTTGTGGTGGCAGGCACTTGTAATCCCAGCTACTCAGAGGCTGAGGCAGGAGAATTGCTTGAACCCAGGAGGCAGAGGTTGCAGTGAGCCTCAATGGCACCATTGCACTCCAGCTTGGGCAGCAAGAGCAAAACTCTATCTAAAAAAACAAAACAAAACAAAACAAAACAAAACAAAACAAAACAAAAAACATTATCACATTGGTGAAGCATACTGTTTTCAAACCAAATTACTGGAAAACTATGGTTACCAGGAGCAATTCAAGGATTTTGAAGACTTCATCCTTGAATTTTATGAATATGAAGTATGTGTATGTGTGTGTATAACTTAAAATTATATGACAAACATTAAAATTTATAATTTTCTCTATCTTAGTATATTAGAGACCAGCAATATGTTAACTCGTACTTCCAGTTTAATTGGCAAAGAACCTCTCATTTTTCTGCAGACTTTAAAATAAACATTTTCAACTGTAAACCACATTAAATGTATTTGAATTTCTTATAATGTGTCATGGGTCTTCATCTGAATTCACATCTTCACATGGACACTCATGTATTAATAAAATGTATGGATGAGTACACAACCTGAACACAAATAAACCATGTTTCATTAAATACTCAACAATCTCAGCCATGTATGCTGAGAGAACACTCTCATCAGGGAATAATAGCTGTTCAGTAAGAAGTAAACATCTAACACACTATGTTATAAACTTGTATCATTTCAACATTTAGAAATTCTGTATTATTTTAATATTTAGGTTAACATTTGAGAGCAATTGATTAAATTTGCCCTTAGAATTTATTATTTCACTTGAGTGTATCTACATCTATTTAGTTCAAAAGTAGGGTTTTTTTTCTTTTTTTTTTGAGACAGAGTCTCACTCTGTTGCCCAGGCTAAAGTGCAGTGGCACGATCTCAGCTTACTTCAACCTTTGCCACTCTGGTTCAAGTGATTCTCCTGCCTCAGCCTCTTGAGTAGCTGGGATTACAGGTGTCTGCTGCCACGCCCAACTAATTTTGCATTTTTAGTAGAGATGGTGTTTTACCGTGTTGGCCAGGCTGGTCTCAAACTCTTGACCTCATGTGATCTATCTGTCTCAGCCTCCCAAAGTGCTGGGATTACAGGTGTGAGCCTAAATCAGCTCAGCTAAAAGGAGGTGATATTGCCAAGAGATCTTAAACAAGATCCAGTTACTATGTTTTAAATATACAGAATTTTGCTGGATGATATATAAGAAACTGTTAATAGGACTGCTCTGTGTAAGGAGTCTTTAGTTCTGGGAGGGAGAGAAATTCAATTTTCTCTTGGCTGTATTGTATTGCATTGCATACTCATTTATAACATAGTTATTGTTTAAAATTTTTAACATGTGCCTCCTGTAACAAATTAAGTGTCTAGTAAAATGTGGCAAATGTTATAATTACAGATTTGTTTTTAAAAATGTTGTCTGCAATGACTTCACTGTGAGACTCCAAGGGTTCCTGATTCTAAGCAACCAATATAAAGTAAATTTGAATCTGAAATGCAAATGTCCTTATCATTAATCATTTAAATAGGAAAATACAGATAATTTGAGACAGGAAATATTTATAAAATGCATTTGAATATTTGTTTCCACATATGTCATCTGAGAAAACAAGTTTTAATAGCCATTTTTCCATATATACTATAAGGCGTAACTTTATAATATACTTTCAATTGTATTAGATCATTTAATTCTTCCAAAAAAATGTGAGGTGGGAATTATATTCATTTTATAGTGTAGAAAACTGAGGCTCAGAGAAGTTTAGAGCTCTTGGTAACACCAAAATGCTAGTAATGGCCAGAGCAATGACTTGATCCTGTTCTATTTTCTCACAATATTTTCAGGGATGGAAGATGTACATATAAGAAATAAATAACACATATTTCAAAGTACATGACAACCAAGTACAGTATTTTCTACATAAGAAATTGAGAATTCAAAAAATAATAAAAGAATGGAAGTTTTATTCCAGGAGCATCATAAGAAGGCTGTGTGGTCTCAGCACTCTGAACACCAGCATTGATACGTGTTGTCTCTGCCTTAGTGCCAATAACTGGTTGTTTGTTGGGTTCCTTGTGTCTAAGTCCATGTCTTGGGATTCTTTCCACTATCTCTGTCCTGTTACGATCAAAACCTTACCTGTCTTTGCTACTTACTGCCTGAAACACAATATGTACTCATTAACAAGTATCTGATAAACTTCTGTTTCCTGTCACCAACCTAGAGATTGGTTTTATTTTATTGAAACCTGAACTGATTATTGAGTTGTAGTTACTGATGCCATAATTTTGTTCTAATGCCCATAACCTATCTGCCCTTTTAGATTATGAATTATTTTCTCTTTATTGGTCCCTGACTGTCATGTGAAATTAAATGATTGAAAATATAATCTATTACTTTATATATATAACCTTCTTCCCCCATGCCATGCCCACCAATTTTTATTTGCCTTACTGTGCACTATTTAGGATATTGCATTCTCTCTGCTGCTCATGACTTCTTGAAGAGATTCCAGCTTACTTCATATATCAAATATTCATTATGCTCAATTTATAAGTTCAATGCCAGGCCAGCTGTACCCCAAATGCCTCATCGGTACTTATTTAAATAGACTGTGTCCAGGCCTGTCCTCAATCATCACACAGATTATAATTTACCACACTGATCTGTGCAAAGACATTTCACCAAGTGATATTTAACAAGAGTATAATCATTATACACAGTATTTTTTCAAACTTTTTGTATTCATGATAGCACATGAAATTCTTGAGAATCACAAATAAAAAACTGAATAATTTATCTTTGAATATCACTTATGTAGAAGGGTTATCTTGCAATGCTATATTTAGTAAATTAATATCAGCATATTCTCAGAAAAGTATATATTCTGATCACTATGCTTTTTCTATATTCCACCTGAAATACAGGTCATGTATGCTATTAATACATACACAATGGCCTGCTATGGATAAAAGTTGTTGTTTAAATTCCTCTAGAATTCCCCACTCCCACCCCTCTGCCAACCAATTCTACTCAAGAGGAATCCTTCCTTTTTTTTTTTTTTTTTTTTTTTTTTTGAGATGGAGTCTCACCCTGTAGCTAAGTCTGGAATACAGTGGTGCAATCACAGTTTAGTGCAGCATTGATCTCCTGAGCTCAAGTGTTCCTCCCACCTCACTCCTCTGGCCCCAGCCTGTAGCTGGGACTATAGGCACTTACCACCATGCCCAGCTAGTTTTTAAAATTTTTTTGTGGAGATGATCTTGAACTTTTGGGTTCAAGCAATCTTGCAAAAATGTGGGATTACAGGCACAGCCAAGAGTAATCTCTACCCCAAATTCTATGTTTGCATGTCCCTTATTTTTATTTATTTATTTATTTTTGAGACAGGGACTCAATCTGTTGTCCAGGCTGGAGTACAGTTGCACAATCTTGGCTTGCAGCCACCTCTTCCTCCCTGACTCTAGTTATCCTCCTGCCTCAGCCTCCTGAGTAGCTGGAACTACAGGCATGTGCCACCATGCCCAATTTTTGTATTTTTGGTAGAGACATGGTTTCAGCTGGTCCCTTATTTTTAAAAACATGTTTTATCATATAAATTATACAATATTTTAAGTCTTATATATTTTTGAAGTTTAAATAGCATATTGTGTGTAATCGTACATTAGTAGATGTATTGCTATAGCTGTAGTTCATTTTCACTTTTAAAAAATATTTAAATACACTAAAATTTATTTATCCACTCTATTGATGGATGTTTGGGTAATTTCCAGGTTTTATTGTTTAGTGAAATGGTAGTATAAATATTATGGTCTTCTGATGCACATTTGTTTCCTTAGGTACAAATCTAGGAGACAGACTGAGAATATGCAAATATTAAAATTTACAAGGTAATCCCAAATTGGTTTTCAAAGTAGTTGTAGCAATTTATACTCATACCAGTAATATATAATCAATACCAATGTTTTTAATCTAACATTTTTTATTGTTGAATTTCTTAACTTATGGAAGTTAAACAGTAGCTCATTGTTATCTTGATTTAAATTTCTCTAATCTCTAATATTGGTTCTATGCATTTACTTTTAGAATACATACTCTCTCTTTCCCCACCCCAAAAAAACTCACAAAAATCAAAAATCAATTCCTTTAGAATATCTGTAATTAAATATCGTGCTATATAGGTTTGGAGTTGTAGCTGAGTACAGGTCAACTTTATGAAAAGACACTAACAAGGCTGTTGCTTATTACTGTATGTTTATTATAAATCAATAGAGGAATAGTCAACATTATAATAAAAGTTTTGGTAATGGTCTTTTTTTTAGGTTTTTAAAGGATCAAAATAAAACAGGTAAAGATGGAAGTAGATAAAATACAATTGGTGACCGACTATTCACTCCACTGTAATATTTAAGACACTGACTAATGAAAAGTCATATTAATTTTTTTTTGCATGATCCTAAAAGACAAAGAAACATATTTCACCCTTTTGTGAAGGGGGAAGGGAGCAGAGGCATCCTGAAGATGTTTTCAGTTCCCCCTACGTGATAAGCCAGGTCCCTGACCTCTGTTGCCCCCAAAATTGGGGCAGGGGCCCCGCAGGTGCTGTGAGCTTACCATTTGAATAAATATTGTGAACCTAAAGAGTTCAGCAACCAATTGATTTATTTGGCAGAGAGAGAAAGAGAGACAGAGAGAGCGCTCTCACACTGCCGTGGGAGGGGATCAAAAGGAGGAATCCCTATAGGTAAGGAGCATGGGGTTTTAACCCTGAAACTATTCCCACCCCATTCATGTTCTCATCCAATGAGAGGAGTTCTTTCAAACATCTGCTGGAGTGATTGATCTTTGACTCTGTTACCAGATTGGCTACTTGGCCCACAACAGAGCCCCCTCCTCCCAGAGCTTTCCACCGGCTTTCTGAACAAAGAAGCTCACCTGGAATTTCTACCTAGCTCAGGCTGGAAAGTCAGATAAAGGTTCCGGATGGAGGCATGGCAGTAGGAAATTCCTGCCTTTGAAACCACTCCCCTTGTGACTCAGGAAGATAAGTTTTTTGTTCCTTAACACTGTCCCTAACTTTAATGGATCAAGTTGCATGTTCTACTTTCCTCAAAAATATGTAATTTTCATTATGGTGTCAGAAAGAAGTTAGTGTTATCCATACTTCCATTGTCTCCTTAAATATATATAGCCAGTAAAACATTAAGACTTTTCTTGTATTTCACTAGCACCAATAAGCAGAACATAAAACATGGGTTTGATCGCCAATCAATTATTTTAAGCCCATCTTCAAATAGCCTGTATGAGTTAATTGTATTTAAAATGAATGGCTTGTTTAATTCACTGAAATCAATGGTTTTTTCTCTCTGTAAAGCAATAGTATCCCAAAAATGCACCTAACCAAAGTGGACATAAAGAACTTGTTTAAAATATTTATTCTTCTACTCTCTCTTAGTGAGTCTAATTTGGCAGATTTAGGGGTTGGCTCAGAAATTTGTACTTTCAACATGAGCTCCAGACTAATGGGGGAAGTATCATCAGAACAGACTTTCTCCCTTTGGTCGAGTTTCTAACTGAGAATCCTGAGAGAATCATGTCACTGCATTACAACCTGGACTACAGAGAGAGATGCCATCTGAAAAACAAAAACAAAAACAAAAACAAAAACAAAACAAAACAAAAACTCTGAGAATTCAGAGTTGACTTGAACCTGGACAAGCCCTCTAGATTATTCTCTACATTTGAAAAACAAATAAACAATGTAAGAATTGCTCTAGAATGTATATTCTCAACCAGAGTGCCAGTTTCATGAATGCTGGGATTTGTGTTGGTTTTACAGTTTGAATGCCTCTGCTGAAGCCTTTCAATAAATATTTGTTAAAAAAGAAAGAAGGAAGGAAGGAAAGGAAGGAAGGAAGGAAGGAAGGAAGGAAGGAAGGAAAAAGTTAACAAAGACTCAAGGTGATTTTTAACTTTCTAATATAGAATTCTCTTTTCTTTTCCCCCTCCAACTTGGATGAATGATGTACCATAATGGAAAATCTGAAATATGTTTTGTGATGCCTTTTTGTTGCTATGACCAAGAGTAAACCCAAACTCTTGAAACTGGGTCTTTTTTTCTCTTTTTCTACCATGCCCCATAGTAACCTTCCTTGCTTGCATGTTGTACAACACCTCAGTGATGCTTCAGATATGCAGCTAAACTTATCTATTGTACAATAAATATAAAGCTAGAACAAGTCATTTAATTCAGGTTTAAATATATAAATTCTCTTTGCAGTAACTTAAAATTGATACTTCTCATCCACTGATTTCCTGCCAAGATCTTTCCTACTAAGGGCTGTGATTATTTTGGCTGGCATATCTCATTTTTTCCCTTTTGTTAGGCAAGTTACTTTAGTGAGACTCTTGGTAGAGACTTTATTTTTTGGTGTCTGGAAGACAGTTGCTTTTGTGGTTGTTTTTTCCTTTCCTCCCTTCCTCCCTCCGTCCTTCCCTCCCTCCCTCCTTCCTTCCTTCCTTTCCTCCTTTTCATTCCTTTCCTTCCTTTCCTTCTTTTTCTCTTCTTTTTGAGATAGAGTCTCACTCTGTCACCAGGTTGGAGTGCAGTGGTATGATCTAGGCCACTGCAACGTCCACCTCCTGGGTTCAAGCGTTCTGCCCAAGCCTCCTGAGTAGCTGGGACTACAAGCATGTGCCGCTGTGCCCAGCTAATTTTTGTATTTTTAGAAGAGACAGAGTTCCGCCATGTTGGTCATGCTGGTTTCGAACTCCTGACCTCGTGATCTACCTGACTTGGCCTCCCAAAGTGCTGGGATTACAGGTGTCAACCACTGTACCCAGCCAGTGACTTTTGTCTAATCTTTGCAGTCTACTGTAATGGGTAAGCTGGGACTGTAAAGTCAGTTTTGAGTTCTAAGACTGACTTAATTACTACACTTAAACTTTAGGTAATTTATTTTATTTCTGAAGACATCAATTTCATTGTTTAAAAAAATGGGAAAATTGCTAGAGAAGACCTCTGTTATGGAATGATCATGTGATTCTCTGATGAAAAGTAATTGTGCTGGTAATGCTGACCCTGATTCTTCAGATTCATTCTATTACAACACTGTACACTCAACTATTTGTTTTCTTGCTCTCTATTAAGTATAAATAAATCCACAAATTTTCTGAAGATAAAAATCATAATTTACTATCACTTTTGGGGAGTGATGATATTTTGTCACAACTCTATATGAAATAGTTTCAAAATCAGAGGTTTTATGACTTTATGAACTTGAAAATAGCTCATGCTGAACACGAAAATGTGTATATTCTCCGACTGCTCTTTATGATCTTCTAAAATGTTAAGCAACAGAGAAATTGCTCAGCTTTGTTATTGAAAAAAAAAAACAAAAAAAACTCTGAGAAAGAAATTACATAGCCTTTTTGCTCATTGACAGATGGCTGACAGTCACAGTCATAGGCTGCTTGTTCTTTTGTTACTTCTTTTGGAGCAGTTTAATCACGTTAAATAGTAATGTTTTCATTCCCCCTGTCCCCTCCCCAGTACGTCGTGGTTTTTTTTTTTCTTTCTTTGTTTTTTTTAATTGCATTTTAGGTTTTGGGGTACATGTGATGAACATGTAAGATTGTTGCATAGATACACACATAGCAGTGTGGTTTGCTGCCTTCCGTCCCCTCACCTGTATCTGTCATTTCTCCCCATGCTATCTCTTCCCACCTCCCCACCACCCCGCCCCTCCCCCATTTTCCCCCAACAGACCCCAGTGTGTAGTGCTCCCCTCCCTGTGTCCATGTGTTCTCATTGTTCAACACCCGCCTATGAGTGAGAATATATGGTGTTTGATTTTCTGCTTTTGTGTCAGTTTGCTGAGAATGATGGTTTCCAGGTTCATCCATGTCCCTACAAAGGACGTGAACTCATCGTTTTTGATGGCTGCGTAATATTCCATGGTGTATATGTACCACATTTTCCCTATCCAGTCTATCATTGTTGGGCATTTGGGTTGGTTCCAGGTCTTTGCTATTGTGAACAGTGCTGCAATGAACATTCGTGTGCACGTGTCCTTGTAGTAGAATGATTTATAATCCTTTGGATATATACCCAGTAATGGGATTGCTGGGTCAAATGGGATTTCTATTTTTAGGTCCTTGAGGAATCGCCACACTGTCTTCCACAATGGTTGAATTAATTTACATTCCCACCAACAGTGTAAAAGTGTTCCTATTTCTCCACATCCTCTACAGCATCTGTTGTTTCCCAATTTTTTAATGATCGCCATTCTTACTGGTGTGAGATGGTATCTCAATGTGGTTTTGATTTGCATTTCTCTGATGACCAGTGATGATGAGCATTTTTTCATATGTTTGTTGGCCTCCTGTATGTCTTCTTTTGTAAAGTGTCTGTTCATATCCTTCGTCCATTTTTGAATGGGCTTGTTTGTTTTTTTCTTGTAGATCTGCTTTAGTTCTTTAAAGATTCTGGATATCAGCCCCTTGTCAGATGGGTAGGCTGCAAAAATTTTTTCCCATTCTGTTGGTTGCCGATTCACTCTACTGACTGTTTCTTTTGCCGTGCAGAAGCTGTGGAGTTTGATTAGGTCCCATTTGTCTATTTTGGCTTTTGTTGCCATTGCTTTTGGCGTTTTGGTCATGAAGTCCTTGCCTACACCTATGTCCTGAATGGTTTTGCCTAGATTTTCTTCTAGGGTTTTTATGGTGTTAGGTCTGATGTTTAAGTCTTTAATCCATCTGGAGTTAATTTTGGTGTAAGGTGTCAGGAAGGGGTCCTGTTTCTGCTTTCTGCACATGGCTAGCCAGTTTTCCCAACACTGTTTATTAAACAGGGAGTCCTTTCCCCATTGCTTGTTTTTGTCAGGTTTGTCGAAGATCAGATGGTTGTAGGTATGTTGTATTTCCTCTGAGGCCTCTGTTCTGTTCCATTGATCTATATCTCTGTTTTGGTACCAGTACCATGCTGTTTTGATTACTGTAGTCTGGTAGTATAGTTTGAAGTCCGGTAGTGTGATGCCTCCTGCTTTGTTCTTTTTGCTTAGAATTGACTTGGCTATGCGGGCTCTCTTTTGGTTCCATATGAAGTTTAAGGTGTTTTTTTCCAGTTCTGTGAAGAAAGTCATTGGTAGCTTGATGGGAATAGCGTTGAATCTGTAAATTACTTTGGGCACTATGGCCATTTTCACGATGTTGATTCTTCCTAACCATGAACATGGAATGTTTCTCCATCTGTTTGTATCCTCTCTTATTTCGTTGAGCAATGGCTTGTAGTTCTCATTGAAGAGGTCCTCTACGTTCCTTGTTAGTTGTATTCCTAGGTACTTTATTCTCTTTGCAGCAATTCCGAATGGCAGTTCGTTCTTGATTTGGCTCTCTTGAAGTCTATTACTGGTGTATAGGAATGCTTGTGATTTTTGCACGTTGATTTTGTATCCTGAGACTTTGCTGAAGTTGTTTATCAGTTTCAGGAGATTTTGGGCTGAGACAATGGGGTATTCTAGATATACAATCATGTCATCTGCAAATAGAGACAATTTGATTTCCTCCTTTCCAATTTGGATACCCTTTATTTCCTTTTCTTGCCTGATTGCTCTGGCTAGAACTTCCAGTACTATATTGAATAGGAGTGGTGAGAGAGGGCATCCTTGTCTAGTGCCAGATTTCAAAGGGAATGCTTCCAGTTTTTGCCCATTCAGTATGATATTGGCTGTTGGTTTGTCGTAAATAGCTTTTATTGTTTTGAGATACGTTCCATCAATACCTAGTTTATTGAGTGTTTTTAGCATAAAGGTTGTTGAATTTTGTCAAAAGCCTTCTCTGCATCAATTGAGATAATCATGTGGTTTTTGTCTTTTGTTCTGTTTATGTGGTGAATTACGTTTATGGACTTGCGTATGTTGAACCAGCCTTGCATCCCCGGGATGAATCCTACTTGATCATGTTGGATGAGCTTTTTGATATGCTGTTGTAATCAGTTTGCCAGTATTTTATTGAAGATTTTTGCATCTATGTTCATCATGGATATTGGCCTGAAATTTTCTTTTCTTGTTGAGTCTCTGCCGGGTTTGGTATCAGTACGATGTTTGTCTCAATAAATGATTTGGGAAGGATTCCCTCTTTTTGGATTGTCTGGAATAGTTTCAGAAGGAATGGTATCAGCTCCTCTTTGTATGTCTGGTAGAAATCAGCTGTGAACCCATCTGGACCCGGGCTTTTTTTGGGTGGTAGGCTCTTTATTGCTGCCTCGACTTCAGACCATGTTATTGGTCTATTCAGGGTTTCGGCTTCTTCCAGGTTTAGGCTTGGGAGGATGCAGGTGTCCAGGAACTTATCCATTTCTTCCAGGTTTACTAGTTTATGTGCATAGAGTTGTTTGTAATAATCTCTGATGATGGTTTGGATTCCTGTGGAATCTGTGGTGATATCCCCTTTATCATTTTTTATTGCATCAATTTGGTTATTCTCTTTTTCTTTTTTATTAATCTGGCTAGTGGTCTGTCTATTTTGTTGATCTTTTCAAAAAACCAGCTCCTGGATTTATTGATTTTTTGAAGAGTTTTTTGTGTCTCTATTTCCTTCAGTTCTGCTCTGATCTTAGTTATTTCCTGTCTTCTGCTAGGTTTTGAGTTTTTTTTTGATCTTGCTCCTCTAGCTCTTTCAATTTTGATGATAGAGCGTCAATTTTAGATCTCTCCTTTCTTCTTATGTGGACACTCATTGCTATATATTTTCCTCTAGAGACTGCTTTATATGTGTCCCAGAGATTCTGGTATGTTGTGTCTTCGTTCTCATTGGTTTCGAAGAACATCTTTATTTCTGCCTTCATTTCATTGTTTATCCAGTCAACATTCAAGAGCAAGTTGTTCACTTTCCATGAAGCTGTGCAGTTCTGAGTTAGTTTCTGCATTCTGAGTTCTAACTCGATTGCACTGTGGTCTGAGAGACTGTTTGTTATGATTTCTGTTCTTTTGCATTTGCTGAGGAGTGATTTATTGCCAATTATGTGGTCAATTTTAGAAATTTTAGAGTAGGTGTGATGTGGTGCTGAGAAGAATGTATATTCTGTGGATTTGGGGTGGAGAGTTCTGTAAATGTCTATTAGGTTTGCTTGTTCCAGGTCTGTATTCAGGTCCTGGATATCCCTGTTGATTTTCTGTCTAGTTGATCTGTCTAATATTGACAATGGGGTGTTAAAGTCTCCCACTATTATTGTGTGGGAGTCTAAGTCTCTTTGTAAGTCATTAAGAACTTGCCTTATGTATCTGGGTGCTCCTGTATTGGGTGCGTATATATTTAGGATCGTTAGCTCTTCTTGTTGCAGTGATCCTTTTACCATTATGTAATGTCCTTCTTTGTCTCTTTTGATCTTTGTTGCTTTAAAGTCTATTTTATCAGAGATGAGAACTGCAACTCCTGCCTTTTTTTTGCTCTCCATTTGCTTGGTAGATCTTCCTCCATCCCTTTATTTTGAGCCTTTGTGTATCCTTGCATGTAAGATGGGTTTCCTGGATACAGCACACTGATGGGTTTTGGCTTTTTATCCAATTTGCCAGTCTGTGTCTTTTGATTGGGGCATTTAGTCCATTGACATTTAGGGATAGTATTGTTATGTGTGAATTTGATACTGTCATTTTGATGCTACCTGGCTGTTTTGTTGGTTAGTTGATGCAGATTCTTGATTGTGTTGATGCTCTTTTACCATTTGGTGTGTTTTTGGAGTGGCTGGTACTGGTTGTTCCTTTATATGTGTAGAGCCTCTTTCAGGAGTTCTTGTAGGGCAGGTTTGGCGGTGATGAAATCTCTGAGTGCTTGCTTGTTCACAAAGGATTTTATTTTTCCTTCACTTATGAAGCTTAGTTTGGCTGGATAGGAGATTCTGGGTTGAAAGTTCTTTTCTTTAAGGATGTTGAATATTGGCCCCCAATCTCTTCTGGCTTGTAGGGTTTCTGCTGAGAGATCTGCTGTGAGCCTAATGGGCTTCCCTTTGTGGGTAACCCGACCTTTCTCTCTGGCTGCCCTTAGCATTTTCTCTTTCATTTCAACCCTGGTGAATCTGACGATTATGTGCCTTGGGGTTGCTCTTCTTGAGGAATATCTCTGTGGTGTTCTCTGTATTTCCTGGATTTGAATATTGGTCTGCCTTGCTAGGTTGGGGAAGTTTTCCTGGATAATATCCTGAAGAGTATTTTCCAGCTTGGATTCATTCTCTTCATCACATTCAGGTACACCTATCAGACGTAGATTAGGTCTTTTCACATAGTCCCACATTTCTTGAAGATTTTGTTCATTCCTTTTTGCGCTTTTTTCTCTGTTCTTGCCTTCTCTTTTTATTTCATTGAGTTGATCTTCGACCTCTGATATCCTTTCTTCTGCTTGGTCAATTCGGCTGTTGAAGCTTGTGCATGCTTCACGAAATTCTCGTGTTGCGTTTTTCAGCTCCATCAATTCACTTATACTCCTCTCTATGCTGTCCATTCTCGTCAGCAGTTCATCCAATCTTTTTTCAAGGTTCCTCTTTTCTTTGCGTTCGGTTAGAACGTGTTCTTTTAGCTCACTGTAGTTTCTTACTACCCACCTTCTGAAGTCTGATTCTGTCATTTCATCACCCTCCTTCTCCATCCGGTCTGGTTCCCTTGCTGGTGAGGAGTTGTGATCCCTTTTAGGAGGAGAGGTGTTCTGGTTTCGGGAGTTTTCATCCTTTTTCCGCTGGTTTCTTCCCATTTTTGTGGGTTTATCCACCTGTTGTCTGTCTCTGTCCCAGGGAGTTGGAACTTTATGAGTTTCCGTTGCACTACTGCCTTTTTTGATTTTTCTTTCAGGTCTGACCCACCCAGCTAGCAGCAGGCCTAGGCACTGCCTGCCTGCAGGGGCTTTGCTGAGCTGCTGTGGGCTCCGCCCAGCTGCCCTGAGCTCTTCCCTGTAGTCCTTTTTATATGGGCGTAGTTAGAACTGTCTTCGCAATGGTGGCCCCGCCTCTGTTATGGTGGACTCTCTCTGTTGTGGCAGGTTGCCTCAGCAATGGCAGCCTGCCTCGCTAGTGGTGGAGAGTCTCAGTAATGGCGGAATACCCTCCCCCACCAAACCGGACCGTTCGGGTTCAGCTGTGCTTGGTTTGAAGGGCTCAACCCAGAGCGTTTCCAATTACTGTTTTTGTTTTCGTTGTTGTTGGGGGTGGAGGGGTGGGACCAACCGAGCCTGATCACCTGGCTCCCTGACTCAGAGTCTTTTCTTTTAAGTTGAACGACCCTGTGTTCCAGTCGGTTGTTGAAAAGGCGCCGGGATCTCCCGTGCTGCGACTCACGGAGTTGGCTGGAACTGCGGCACCGGCTCCTGGTGGATTTTTTGCCTAGGAATCTCCTGGCCTGACTCGCTATTTCAGATGAGTGGGAAACTCTGTCGTCTCAGGGCTCTGCTCGCCAGCTAAGAGGGCTCCCAGACCAGTGGCTTTTGTACAGAGAACCGCAGCAACAGGGAGTGGTCATAGCAGCCGCACGGGCGGAATCAGCCCCGTGGGGGCCAAAACAGCCACACCGGCTGGGACTGCGACGCTGGCGACCCCTCTGCCTGGGTATCTCCTGGTCTGTGGGCAATAAGAGTTCGTCTGGAAATGCGGCGTCCACTCACCCTCTGCACTTTCACTGGGAGCTGAAGTCCTGAGCTGTTCTTAGGCGGCCATCTTCCCAGCATTCCGTACGTCGTGGTTTTACATGTTGGTGAACATGACTGTAATCGCTGTAAAAAATAAATCCAAGATATTTAAGCCAATTCCCCCATGTATACAATAAATATATATACGCATATCTCTTAGCTCCTAGCTCCTTCCTGTCAGCACTTAGGTTTCCAGAATTCATGGTCCTCATATACTACCTCTCTGCTTCTAATTCTCCTACTTTCAAGCAATCTTAGTGCTGTCTCTGTTCCTATAATACCTGTGTCCTATAATTCTATATTTCTCTGCTATACTTTATCTTTAACATATATGCCTTGCATTTAATTCAACAAATACTTATTGAATATATATATATATATATATATATATATATGGTATAAATATTCTAAAGGTGACTTAAATACAGCTTCTATACTCCAGGAGTTTTGGTAAGAAAGAGAGAATATATAAACAATTGTAATAACTAATTAGTAGGACATGTGTAGATAGATAGATAAAGAAAAGATGAAGTTTGGCCAGGTTATTTCTTGTTAGCTCTATTTTAATCAACTAATTTATTTTCAAGTATGAAAGACTAGAAATTGATTCAAACATAGATTTTTAACAGTGAATTTATGCATTTGTGTTGCCTTTTCCCAAAATCAGGCCTCTAGCTTTTTATTTTTTTTAATGTTTGATATGGTAAAACTGCAAAAATGACTTGGTAGCAGAGTGGCCTTTCACATTAGCCCCTAAAATTATACTAAGTAGGCAAGAGAAAAGCATATCTACATATGAAGTCAGAAGTGCTTAAAAGATAAGCAATGAAAATGTTTTAGATCAATGATAACAAACGTATCAAACACTTATTACAAGCCAGGCACTGTTCTTAATTTACTCATGTAAATTAAGACTTAGTTAAACTTCCTTATGTAGAGACTATTATAATAAACATTTTATAGAGGAAGAAACAGACATAGAAAGTTGGAGTGAGTTGTCTACCTAGGAATAACTATGCAAGGTTATTCAGCTTAAGAGCCCATGTTCTTAGTCTTTACCTCTGTGTCTCTGTGTAGTAAGAATGCTGCTTAAAGAGCAAATGGCTAGGCAATCAAAGGAGTTGGGGGTCACACCATTTCTGATACTTTGTATGAATCATTCCATTAGTGTTATATGCTTTAGAAAATAAATATAAGCTATTCTATTTAAAATGTCTAATAAACTTCCTTGAGTAAGGGCACTTGCATCTGTCCAGTTTCCTACTCTTGGGCAAAAAGTATTAAGAGTTGCATTCATGAGCTTCTATCTTTTGAAGAGCACATGTATCTTATTGGCATCTTTTCAGTGTGTACATGTGGGGTGCATTACATCAAAAGATAAATGCATACCACAATGGCTGAAACGTGGCTAGCAAAATAGTTGTGTTGAAAATTTGTTCTGACTCTTACCATCATCTAACCATCAAAAATAGCTGACATGATAAGAGTATCAGAACAGCTGTGCCATTTTAAAGTGTTTTGATTCCTAAACAACCTCCCACTATTACTCCCTGTCAAGATTTGCTGTTTTTATCCACTTGTGCAAATAAATTATTACTTGAATGTGAAATAGATCAGGAGAGAAAATGAAAAAAAATATATATGCTTAAGTAGATATATTTCCAGACTCAATAGTAATGAATGCAACTGATTTGCCAACTACATTGCAAAAATGAATCTGCTACCAGAAAGCCTGAGCTGAGAAAGTCCAGATTCGTTTATAACAATTTCCTGCTGGGGTTTTTTGACATAATTTAACTCTGAGTCAACAAAAAAGTTTTTTCTGTATCATGTAGTTTGACAATATTAATTGAATACCTCCCCTTAGAATTTGAACTATCTACAAAAAAGCCAAAATGCTATGATGTTTCCAGAAGTCAAAGCTTAATTAGCAGGCAATAGTTGTTTGTGCAGGTACCTTTGTTCTGTTAGAAAAAAATACCTCAATGAATTATACCATCACTCAGTTTAATGCTAAGTTTTCTGAATAAGAAAATGGATCCACTGAAGGGTGAACATAGTGTCATGATAACTAAAGTCAATTTGTTGGTTAAGAATCTTCTTAGAATTGTAGTTATTCAGCTGTGTTTACTAATAAACTGTGCAGGCATGTAAACAAGCAGACTCAGAGACACAATGGCTAGACTTTCTGTTTCCAAAATATTGGCCCCAACTGTAAAGTTCATTCACAAATCTACACTTCCATTGGTTAAACAGAGGATAGCTAAGCAAAAGAGAAGGTGTTATTCTTACTTTGTGACATTTTGAACATTATAAAATTTCAAGGTACATACTAGGTAATACTCCCAAAGAATAAAAATAGAATAAGAGTAAAGTTTCATATAAATATATACAAGGGTCATACAATGCTTTTAAATTAAAAAAAGAAAAAAAGAAAAAGAAAAGGAGATGAAGATCACTGTTATGCTTCAGGCTTTTTATGTAGGATACACTAAAAGACCATGACCAAATGGCTTTATCATTTGGGTCGCTCCTGACCTGCCATTTGCCACAGTCAAAATTTTTATTAGGTTAGAGGAATGGGTTAGTTGCTTTACAGTCTCTAAGATTCTTTTTTTAAAATTGTTAGATCACATCAATAAGATCTGCCATATTAAATACTTGAATTTTATCTGATATTCTAGATCTGGTAAAAATATATTGAAGTCTAAGACTCTGTAAGTAACTCAAGTCAATGATTTAACTATTAATGTGACATAAATATTATATCTATCTATTTAATAGTTCATAAAATAAATTTAGCTTTAGCTTTCTATTCAACATATATTTATAAACTTTAACATTACTGAAATATCTTGGAGTCCAATATATAGGTAGTCTATCATTCCTGCAGAGTTTAAAATAAAGCTACTTTTAAAGAGTTAATAAAGTTTCTTATTTAGTTTTTCAATGAAGGAAAGAAAGTTGAGCTTGAAATATTAAGAATGACTCTTCATGGGAACTGGAATGAATTGTTCTGAAGCACTCAAATATACCACTTTGAGATATATATATATTTAACTGTTCTAGGGTACATGTGCAGAATGTGCAGGTTTGTTACACAGATATACACATGCCACGGTGGTTTGCTGCATCCATCACCCCATCATCTACATTAGGTATTTGTCCTAATGTGGGCTACATTTTTTTTCTAGCATAAAAGGTGGATACCATATTCACTCTCAGTGTTTTCTAAAATTTCATCGATTCTGTGTTTTGATCCCAACATAAATATTTTAGAAGTCAAATATTGCAAAAACTTTGGAGAAGATTCTTGAATCCCACTCCCACATCCCCTTCCCTCCATTGCTGAAGTATAAGTTTTCAGCCTTGTCCTGACAGAAGTTCACTCTAAATACCTGCATTCCTTTGTTTTCCCACCTCAGAATTTCTTCAGCTCTCACACCAAAAAAGCACTGAAATTAACAGGCCCAGGGGCAATCCTTAACAGAGAGAAGAGTTCTTGGATGAACCCCAGCCTTCCTATTGTTCAGTGGGACAATTTGGAGGTATGATCCACACAATAGCTCAGAGGGGATCCAATAGGGGGGACCATCAATTATCTGTAGCAATAACCCTCTCATTAATGTATCCTTTATTGGCTTTTCTCCTTTTCCCATCTCACTTCTCTCATCTGTCCCTCACTCTTATCTTCTAAGATCACCTCCCAAACAAACTATATGTTTGTTTTGTCTTTGACTCATATTGCCTTTGGAGAAAGGTGTACTAAAATAGTTTGACCCACAGTTTCTATAAAGAGACACTTAAACCTGTCCAATACAAATAAACAAAAATTCAGTGAACCTGTTGAAATAAAGCTCACAAAGCAATATTCTGATGAGTTAATGTATATGATTAAAAACGTGTGTGTTTCATTGCCCTTACTGCACAAAGATTCTAAATCTCAAAAAGAAACCTAAGTTATCCCCAGTTGTTCCTAATTTTTGGTTTTGATGGTGCATGAAACCTAGATGTTGCTATGTTATTCAGTATTTGGCCAATTATCTTATTATTAACCACAACCTACATCATCATTGTTGCCAAGAATGTGAAGATAAACTCCTCAATGTAATACATGCCAAACCAACCGCATCCTTTATGCCTAATTGAACATTTTTTCCATTTTTTAAAAGTGAGCACTTTTTAAAAATTATATTTGTTTTTAAAAAGATTGTAATTTTAACTGGATGAATGGCTTACTAATTCTTTCTTCTTTTCCTTTTTATCCTGTGGACTACTTCCTATTTATTGTTCTTATCTAAGGTGTCAAACATAATGTTTATACATATATATACACTATATAAACATATATATATTTATATATATTATATATATAAATATATAAATATACATAATATAAATATATATTTATATATATTTTATATATAAATATATAAATAAATATACATAATATAAATATAAATATATATAAAATATATAAATATGTATTTTATATATATAAACCATAAAACTATATATATGTTTATATGTGTGTATATATATATATATATATATATATATATATATATATATATATAGTTTTATGGTCCACACAATAGCTAAGAGAGAATCCAATAGAAAGGACTATCGATTATCTGTAGTAGTAACTCTTTCATTAATGTATCTCTCATTAATGTATTTATATATATAAAACTACATGTACACATAGTTAAATGTTTACTTCAAACATGAACAAAGTAAGGATATTATTCTTTGTTTGGTAAGTAACTAAATGAAACTGCTTTACTCCTAAGCATTAAATAAATACTTATACCACGAAGTTAAAACATTAGGCCCTGGATTTTATATTGGGGATTTATTTAGCTGTAGTGCAAATATGTAGAATATAATTTATAGGGAAACACTTTTTTCCAGTTAAGATCCTTGTGTACTAGCAAAAAATTCTTAAATTAAATTTTTGAGACTAATAAAACAAATGTAATTAATAATAATGCATAAACCTAACCACAAATTGTTAAAATATATTAGTTTGATATTTTGTCTAGTTAGCAAAATAAAATGAAATGTAGCAAAGTAAAGAAGTAAGATAAATTGCCACAAAGTTTGTCTACTTTATAAAATTCTTAAGAGACTTAGATGTAACTAACATAATAACATGTTATTTGAAAATATAAATAGTGAAATTTGTTATAATTTTAATTATTATCTCATGGAAAAATGAGATGGAAACTATAGATAGCCTCTGGGTTTCTAACTTGCAATAAGGGAAACTTTGTCTGTCTACATGTAACTTTTCAGGGCCACAATGTCTGTGAAAAAAATTTGTCTCTTTGAAATTCTTTTCCTTTTCTTATAAACAATAATTATATAGTTTTTCAAGTAACATCTCATTCTTAAGAGCCATAAATGACACTGAGAGATTTATAGAAGATTTTCATTTCATATATTGAAAATTATAAGCCACTTTTCCTATTTCACCAGATTAAAGTAAATTCTGTATCATCTCGTCTAAAGGTAAGATTTATTATTTTTTGTAAACACTTAAAGTTAGTAAATACATTTTCTGTTGAACAATAATTTAGAAACAACAGTAATAAATAATTGTCAGCAATCAATATGATTATAGTAGATAAAATCTCTAAAAATTTTTACAGTAACTTAATTAATGTCTAATCTTATCTCCAAACATTTCATTCTAAATAAGGAGTCACAGGATGACCACAAAGTTCAGTTGAAGCTAAAGCCAGAGCTGTCCAACTACCCTACCGTGCTGAAAGGGGAAAGCATTATCTCTTGATCAAAAACGAAGGATATGACTAAATCTAATAAAAGTTGTGTTCTTTTCTTACCAGCATTTTTCATTTTGAAATTCTCCCTTGCTGTTCTTATGATAATGAGTTCTCATGAGACATGGTTGTTTGAAAGTCTGTAGCACTTCCCCCTTGGCTCTCTCTCTCCTGCTCTACTATGGTAAGGTGTGCTTGCTGTCCCTTCACCTTCTGCCATAATTGTAAGTTTCCTGAGTCCTCCCATCCATGCTTTCTGTACAAACTAAATAACTGAGCCAATTAAACCCTTTTCTTTATAAATTACCTAATCTCAGGTATTTCTCTGTTTAAAAAATTCTTTTTGAAACAGAGTTTCATTTTGTCTCCCATGCTGGAGTGCAGTGGCATGATCTCGGCTCACTGCAACCTCTGCCTCTCTGGTTCAAGCAATCTTTCTGCCTCAGCCTCCTGAGTAACTGGGACTACAGGTATATGCCACCACGACAAGCTAATTTTTGTACTTTTTAGTAAAGATGGGGTTTTGCCATGTTGTCCAGGCTCGTCTCAAACTCCTGACCTTAGGTGATCTGCCCACCTCAGCCTCCCAAAGCATTGAGATTACAGGCATGAGCCATGGTGTCCAGCCTCAGGTAGTTCTTTACAGCTGTGAGAGAATGGACAAATACAGTGCTACATTCTTGGAACCTTCATTTTGGACTTCCGTCTCAAGAACTGTGAAAGAATAAATTTCTGTTGCTTTAAGTCACTCAGACTTTGGTGATTTATTATAGCATCTGTAGGAAACAAATCCGGAAGGTCATTAAATATTTTATATGACTTGTATACTTCAATTATTGCTCACATGTTCAGTATTATTTATAGGGAATTGAAGATTCTGTTCTTCCTGAGGTAATAATTTATTAAGTAAGTAAGTAATATTAGTCAACATTCATTGAATATTATGCATGTAGAAAGCACCATTTAAATTGTTTTCATATATTAATTTGTAAAATTTCCATAATAACATAAAAATATGTACTAGTAGGTCATTAAGTTGATTATTCTATTAGGTTTTTTTTTCTGCTTTTGTATGGATAGAATCAACTTTTTGTATGCTGTTACTTTTACCCTGTCTTCATATTTCCTGAGTACCAATCTCCTTACCAGTAAAGAGAGAGAGTTGAAAATGTGATTTCTAGGGTCCTCTCCCGACATAGCCCATGATTCTAAATACTACTCACAATTCCCAATTCCAGACCAGATGGCATTTTTTGGTTCCCCAACCCATGTTATCAATATGGGCTGACTTCTCTTGCCAAGTTTGTTCATGGGACCAATGTGGTATCCAAAGTATATCTAATCTTGAAAAATGGTGACATCCTTCAGGATAAACTATGTGTTATACTTTTTTATTTTTATCACAAAATACATGTTCAATAAATACCTATATTCATTATCATTACAAAATCACTTATATCTTGTATGATATTGTACTAAAAAGTAAAAGAAAATGACTGTGACTTGATTAAGTTTCTTATCTTTTTGGGGGCACAAACTGTTTCTTACAACTTTTACTCAGGAGGCCGATTTAACGCAGAAAGAACCAATAAGTATCACTCTTTTTGTTGTATCCCTTCCCCTTGCATACCCAGATTTAGAAATACTTTTTATAACCTAAGAAATAATGTATCACTGAATCAGAAAATGTTTAAATATGGTTTGGTAGGAGCTTTGCTCACTTAGGTGAGCAAACTACGTAACTTCTGGAGTCACTGAAAAATAGTGTTTCTTAATATCTGACAAGACGTCAGTTATGCACTTAGGCCAAGCCTCAAAAACACTTACTTAACTATAGGTAGGTAGGTGGACATTGGGTCAGAGTCAGATAGGCATGTGTTTGAAATACAGCTTTGTCATTTTTTATATAAACTTAGAAAAGTAGATTAACCATTCTAAGCTTCAGTTTCTTTGTTACAATAAAATAGAGATGATAGCAACTATCTTATATTTTTGTTGAAAAGATTCCTTAGGACGATGTATGTAAACCACTTAGCATTACTTGGTGTAAAAAAAGAAGTTCAATAAGCAATTTTCTTGCTATTCAAATTATTGTGTGGAAGCATTTATAGAGTTCATTTTGGTTTATCTTTAAAAACAGTTTCCTTTGGTTTGTCAGATTAATTTGTGAGAACATGAATAGCACAGTTGTATAAGAAGTTTAGAACCTGTTCAGCATAAGATTATGGAGCCATAGAATATTAGAAGAGTAGAACCCTGAGGCATGAAACATTTCATTTCACTTCCATCATTCACAACACATAACACATATACATCATACAGATGAAGAAAGAGAGACCCTGGAAATTTGGAATATATTTTCTCTGTTTGCACATATAGGAAACTTGGGGGCTAGTCCTGATTCTCTCTTTTTCTAGCTAGTATTGCTTTATCTACACAATTCTGTCCCCTCAAATAATGAGAGATCAACATGAAGAAAATTGGAAGTAACAAAACATGATATCGATATAGGAATGTATGTGTTATTTATTGATGAAATAATGCTATAAGACAACCATAATGCTCAGTGACATAAAATAATAAACACTACGCAAATCTATAGGTGGGTTATTTGCGCTGAACTTAGCTGGATAGATTTTCTGATCTGACTCAGGACCCTCAGGCATCTGTGGTCTGTTTCTGAGGACAGATGGCTGTTGGCTGAGGCACTTAGCACTTTTCACAGTCTATTATTTTCAAGGTAGCTTGAACTTGGTCTCAGAGAATGGTAGGAATCCAAGAGAGAGAAAAAGGCATTTACATCTCTTGAGGCTTAGGCTTATACCTGCTACCATACTGCCTCTGCCAAATTCTGCTTATCAAATACGTCATGAAACCAAACCAGAACTAAGCAATGGGGGAACAGACTCCACTTCATGATGGGAAAATCTTCAAAGTACTATTGCTAAGTTGTAAATACCAATAGTGGTAAGGAGTTGGGGCCAATTTTGCAAGCATTCAATCAAAGGGGACTGTGCAATTATGTAATAAAATTAACCTTCCCATCCTTTGTCTTATAATAGTTCTCCAAAATATTTGATACATTGGTGTCTAGTTGCTAATTGATATTATAAGAAAACTTCAACATTAAGAAAACATGCCAAAATAAAATCTCTTAAATGTTAATAAACTCAGTTGAATTTAATGAGTTTAATGAGCAAAATATAAATATCAATGTTATCTCTTTTTAACGATGCTCAAACCTTTATACCTTTAGTCAGAGTGCATGTGGGCTGTTCTTTATCATTAATTAAAAGCACATTTGAAATCCGTCACTTTATGAAACCAAGATTAGAATTAAGTATTAAAGCTACCAAATATATCAATCACCTTAACACAACCATTTAGGCACTCATACAGAAGACTTATAAACCTGTTACAATACAACATATCAGAAGATGTTGAAAATTATTGCTGTGATATATATGCATTTTACATATTTATATTTTATATAGAGATAAGAGTAAAAAGAATTACTAAAACAATCAGCTTATTTTATTATTTTTGGAAAATCAACTAGATTTTAGGTGAAAAGATTTACAGAGTTGAAATCAGCTATCTTATGTATAAAGTAGAAATATTTGCTCTTTTTCTAAATTATTATTGTTAGTTAACAAGAAGCCAATTTGAAAGGCTGTTTATAAAATACATGCCTGTAATCCCAGCACTTTGGGAGGCCTAGGCGGGTGGCTCATGAGGTCAAGAGATCGAGACCATCCTGGTCAACATGGTGAAACCCCGTCTCTACTAAAAATACAAAAGAATTAGCTGGGCATGGTGGCGCGTGCCTGTAATCCCAGCTACTCAGGAGGCTGAGGCAGGAGAATTGCCTGAACCCAGGAGGCGGAGGTCGCAGTGAGCCGAGATCGCGCCATTGCACTCCAGCCTGGGTAACAACAGCGAAACTCTGTCTCAAAAATAATAATAATAAAAATAAAATAAAATAATTTACAGTTACTGCTTGAAATATTAGTAATATTCTTCAAAGATATTAGTAAATGTGGAACATATTAAGAAGATAAATCTCTGAAATTAATTTTCTATCATAAAATGCAAACTTTTTAAAAAATTGAGCTTATCTCAATAGAATAATATTAAAATAAGCTTATTCTCTACTTCAACACTTAATAAGATTTTTGCTAAAATAAATTACATTTATAACAAATATATTATGAAAAAAGCATGTGATATTTTTATTCCACTGTATATAAAGATAAACTTTAAAGAAAAATAATTCTTCTGTAAATTTCAAGACAGTTCCACGTAAAAATGTGCTAATCTCATCTTAATGGTGTTACCTTAAACTGAAGCCAAATCATAAGACTACAAAAAAATTAAACTAGAAGGGAATGAAATATAGGTCTCTGAGCTTTAATACAGAGTAATTATTTCAACTGAGGTTCTTTTTTTTTTCAGGAGTTGATGCTTTTTTACATCACTGACATTATAGGGTGTATTATCAAAATTGGTATTAAGTATTTTTGAAGATGTTAATATTTGAAGAACTATAAATGCAATACTATAGTTACAAATGCTATACATCAAACTTACTTTTCCCTTATACATTTACCAAAAAATAACATTATAAATATAATATAAAGATTTTATGTTTTTCAACTTTCATCAACCATGAATGGCTTTCAAATTTTTCTGTTAGCATAGGAGGAATAATGTTTCAAAATGTATTTTTTTGAGCATATATATTATATGCTAGCTGAACTTCTAACACTTGTCTGATATTAAGTCTTGGCTAATGTGCTCTTTCTCTGATATTTCTAAAAATGCTGTACTATAATATTTTTCCTTTGTTGATTTACCTGGTTAGACAGAGAAGGTATCTGATTTAGAAAAAGTAGCTTTTTTTTATTGTGACTTTCATAATTATTTACAATGTTCGGGTATTACATTATGCTCTCTTTTAATGAAATCAGCCAAACTCCAACAACCACAAAACTCTGAGGTATTCATGCAGAGTAGAGTGCAATAACCTTTACTGTTTCTCCAATAATTCATTTGGCACTTATTGCTTATAATAAACATTTCTCTTCATGTGTTTTGAAGGAATCTGATCTTTTACTAAGGTAAGAACTACCCCAAGGGTTCGGAGAGGATGGAAAGAATTTAGAAATCTCCAGGTTGGCTTCTGTGAACACCTGGTTAATTATGTGAGACAATAAATAAGAAGTATGGCAACTTTAAACATAATTTATTTCAAGACTACCAGGAGTTTTATATATATATATATATATACACACACACACACACACACATATATATATGTACTTATTTTCCTGCTTCCCTATGTAGAATACATATAAAATAAATAGCTTTATAATAAGCCTTATGAAAGATAACCCTCCAGACGACTCTGGTTCATCTAATTTTACCTTAGGAGGAATAGGATCAGTTACCAATCTTAATACCAAATACCTGAAAAGCTAACAGATCATTAGAACTGGAAATCAAAGCACATGGCCATTTAGGAATGGTTTAGAAAATTCTGCTTTTTGAAATTTGTCTTATGAATTATTTTAAATTTTAGATACATTTGTAATATTTTAGTATATGGGAATATATTTGGCATTAAGTCTCATCTCAGTCTTTACATGTATGGCTGATATACATGTAATCATGTTTATGTTCAGTTGTTTATGGTCAATGAGAGATAAGAATAACTCTCCCATTGTCTTCCAGAGTAAAATTAACAACCATAATAATCCAAATAATAATAAAAGATGCTATTATGTTACATATGCTAATCTTTTCCAAATCATGATGATTTTACTATTATTACTATTACAACTTAACTGATTAGAAAGTTGATTTTAAGTAGTTAAACACTTAGTTGCCCACAGTGATTCAATTTACAAGGGGTGAAACTAGAATTCAGATAGATGTGATAACTCCAGATTTTGAGCTGTTTACTAGCTGCCACACTGTACACTGGATCATCTGACTGTATTAGGAGGTCAAATCCCACACGTATATTTTCAATTATGCAAAGTCCAAAATATTCCATCGAAAATGAATATGGATATGAAAGAGGCCTCCTTTTCTATCACAGGTTGTCTTTCCTTTATGCTCTTTAGAACTAACCTAATAAATGAAAATGTTAGTTTTTATTCAAATGTTTCTAACATATCAAGATTTGGACATGACATATCATTAACAATAAAGTTCACTAATGAGCATGGCTGTGTAAATCAAGAACTATATATAGTCCAAAGTGCCTCTTATCCTCAGGCAAAATAAGTATCTTCCTACATATATATGTGATTTTGGAGGTGTGTATAGAATTGTTCTGTACCATCCTACCTCTACTCCCCAAATCCCGACCACCATCAAACACCTCATTTATTCATCACCACACTCTGAATTGTTAGGATGCATCAAACATGGTAAAAGCTCTAATGTGGGAAGAGTTGATGGTCGAAGGAAACTGCAGGCTTGGGACGTGAACTAATGCTTTCTCCACCCCTGTCTCAGTAAGAAAAGGCAGTGTCTTGCCAAAGAAACGTCACAATAAAATAGAAAATGAAACTTGTATGTACCTATAATATTCTAAATTGTGTTAGAACCTAGAAAATGCTATCCTTTCGTAAATACCATTATCAAATATCAAAATGCTAGTTGTATAATAGTAGAACTTAAAAATCTAATTAGATCAATATACTAATTTAGTAGTGAGGTCCCACTTCCTACTTCAAATTTGGCTTCAATTAAAAAAAAAGTCAGAAAAAAATATTTTTATACTGTTGTAATAGCATTGCAGTTCTTTATTTTTGTTTTGTCTCTGTTTCAAAAATTATATTTATATAATTTATTTTATAAATAACAAAAATGGCCACAAACTTTACCTTCTCTATGCAATCTTATTTCTGCACTGTAACTTTTTATATCTCCTCTGACTTGCAACTCTTCTGTCAAGAAGTACAATCTATTCCACCCCTTGATTTGTGACTTATCCATATGAATGACTTGCTTTGACCAATGGTATATTAACAAGTGTGATGTTAACAGAGATTTAAAACTATTTATGCATTGGATCTTGCTCGCTTGTGGCTCACTGAATATTGATGCTCAATGTGCAGATACCTGAGTAGCACTGGAGGATGAGAAAAGTTTTTAAATGAAGACTTTATAGATTAATTAACTTACCCACTGTCAGATATGACTGAGATGAATCTAGACCATTAAGCCTTGGCTGAGCCTGTGTAGACAGAAAACAACAACAACAACAACAACAACAACAACAACAACAACAAAAACTGTCTAAACAATCTAAAGAATTGTGAGAAGTAATAAATACTTGTTTTAAGCCAGTAAGTTTTGGGGTGGTTTGTTACACAGCAAAAGATAATTGATACATTCCCTAGCTTTTCTTTTGTTGTTGTAGTTGTTGTTGCTATTGTTGTTGATACAGATCTTTAGGCTAGCACTTTCTGGCATGAAAAAATGCATGTGGAAATGTAAAAATATGAATGTTCACTCTATTCAGTAATTCTAAGAGAGCATCTAATTGCTAGGTTCCAAAATAGAATGAAATACCACTGCTCAGTTGACACAATGCAAAACTGTCTCCCGTTGTGAGGGAGCCAGTTTTATATGTAAGGAAAAGGAGAAGTACATTTATGTTTATGTTGACACGTCTTCATTTCAGGTTTAAGCATTTGATTTGTTTATACTTTCCTCCATTTCCTTAGTTCAGCTGCACTGTCTGGGTTTTAACAAGCTTCAGTTTTCCCTCATTCGGTGAGACAGTGTCTGAGTGAACGATTAACATTTGTACAGTGAAACATAAATGCTCATGAGTTGTATATAATATTTTAGCAAAAGCTTATTTAGTTTTACTGCTTTCACAAATTTTTGGTTTAGCCAGAAGCCTTCTGTTACTCCCTTACAAGTTCAATTTAATGGATGCTAAGAATGTAATAGGTGGAATGTTTTTATTCTAGGGTTAGTAAGTTTAGTAGGTAGTTGCTCTCTACTATGGATAAAATAAAAAATTCAAATTTTATTTTATCTTTTCCTACTTCCCCCATCCCCAATTCTAACTGCTTCTCTTAACAAACAAATCTAAAATGTTTAAGTTACTCCGAAATAAGTGGATATCCTGATCAAACTAAGTAAAAATAATGCTTGAAAAATTTTCTTAAAACTACACACAAAGTTCTATGTCAGTATAACATCATTTTTCTATCTTGTGTATGTAACATATTTCTAAACTCATCTGCTTTCCCTATTTTTGCCCTTCTTCCAGTCTCCTGAAATAAGCTCTCCCTGTACTCAGGAATTCAGTAATCTAAACATCATAGAGTTGGAAGAAAACTTAGAGATTTTCTTGAGTCTATACTTAAAATACGTTTTACTCCCATTATGAGTAAGAAATGCATTAATAGATATAATATTAATGAAATATCTTCATAAATTAACATTTACTTTCAATAGTCCATGCATGATGATAGTTTTAAATTCTATTTCATTTTATTGACTTCTATTATATTCTGTTTTTATTTGCTGGATATTTTTTCTTGTTTTGCTTTTGTTTTAAAGTGTGGATAACTCACTACTAAATTGATTTTTCATTTTACTATTGGATTTTGCCTTATATGTGGAAATACACTTTCCTACATTAGAAGGAATAATTTACATCTGAAGATGCCTGTTATTATAACTCTTTCTTCTTATTTTTCTCTGTTTTTCTCCGAGTAAAGTAGGTATCTCTAACTTAACCTCCTCTTGAAGGAGAAGAAATGTTATCTCCACAGACCTCAGGCCCATGGCAGAGCCGTCCCATGAATCTCCTATCCTTTGGTCTCCTTTTCTTTGACTTCCTGTTAATCATTATGACTATCGAACTGGCATATAGTTCATCTTTTTTTAAAGTGTCTTGTCATCTGTCCTTGTTAAGCCACCCTACACACATATACCCTGATTCCAGCTACTTTTCAGTTTTCTTTTTAGCTTTATTTTTCTATCCCACTGGCACCTGTCCCAAGACTTTGTCTTAGATACTACTCCTTGCGATCACAGCCCTTAATATTATCATTTTTGTGGATCCCCAAACACCACTAGGAATGATTTAAAAAGGCTGGAATCAAGTATGGTTAACAAAAATTACTTCCAAAGATGGAGAAATAATTAAAAAAAAAAAAAAAAAAATGATTACGATGAGAAATGGGTCCCTCTACTGGTTAAAAAATAGTATTTAATTAACTACTTTATGTCCCTTGAATGTCTTTTTGTGGCTTTTCTAGATAAACATTGGACAATGATGTTAAGTAAATAACTTAATGTTTGAGAATGTATTTCCTTGTTATAATTATGTGAGGTTATCTCTCCTATATTACCTGCATCCCAGTCTACCCTACTTCCCAGAGTCACTCAGAACTCAGTGGAGGGAAGTTCTTGCTTTTCTGCCTCTGGTATGTGCTCAAATGCAGGTACTCTAATGGTTACACATTTCCCCAGCTTCCACTCTCTTGCTTCCCACCCCAAACCTTTCAGCCGTTTCCCCACTACTTACTTATGTCTATCTTTATGAGAAATGAAGTTATTTTCAAACCCAAAACTGTCCATCCTTGCCAGGCACATGCAATTAAAGTGGGGTAGGTGCATTGCTATTATGACTTTGCAGACTTTCCGTTGTAAGATGGGGATGCATTTATACTGTGCAGAAAATCTCACTGTGCTGGGAACCTATATTCTTCTCTTGGGAATCAGATCACTTCACCTTCCTTTTTCCTCACCAACCTCACTTCCCAGTTACTCAGTGTTCACTGATCTCAGCTAGAGGTAGATAGAAAAGCAAAGTGTGGAGTCAGAGGTCTTTGCTAGAGAGCTTTTGTGGTTTTGAAGACTATCAATTTCATCATATTGCTCATTGGTGGATTTTAATAGGGAGAAAATATTCAGTCAATGTGGGCTGAGAAAAGTTAAGTGACAATAATCTTACTTCACATTTAATAGTCACCACATGCCTTCCCTATTGCATCCTTTATTTATTGATTCAGTTTTAAACGGTTATACAATATATAACCAGAGTCTAATTATGGTTTGAAAGCTTTTATTAATTCTTTATAGCAATATGAATCACATAGTAATCTGCCATTTTTCACTGAAGTTAACATACAAATTGTTAATCATTTTTCTCTGGAGAATCAGATGAAATTTTTAATTTTAGAAGACAAAAGCAAAAAGTATAATTTTTTTTCTTGAAAAGAAGATTAGTATGTATATCCTTAATTCTGTAAAAACTCAATCAGTAGAAGTCAGAAAGTAATAAGAGCTCACTAACAATAACTGTTGCCAGACAATGTCTCTTTGACAGAATTAGCTACATAAATAATTTGTAAGCCTCCAGTGCAAAATAAAAAGTGGGGCTTCATGTTAAAAATATTACCACAAATTTCAATATGCCAATAGCAGAGCTTTAAACTAATCTCAGGGTACTACTTCTAGGCATAGAGGACTCTGCAACTGCACAGGTCATGTATACCCATAAAAAAGGCCCTGATTCTAGAACTTGTTTTGCAAATGTATACTGAAAGCTATAATCTCCTCCTCATCTGTATCAATATCCATTGTATTGATTAGTTTTGTTTGTTTTTTGTTTCACAGACAGAACTTCTTGGAAGAGGAGTCTAATTGACTGCTAACAAATTTGTTGGGAAACTGCTTATATATGTGGAAAATAACAAAATTAGGTTTCTACTTCTTACTATTAAACAGATAATCAGTTCTTGGTAGATTTAAGACTGAAATGTTAAAATTGAGAGTTTTTTAAAGAACTTGAAATAAAAGAGATATGGCTTCAGGCCAAGAAAATGTACTTTAAAGGTGTACAAAAAACACAAAAATTGAGATGATATATTTAACTATATTAAACATTTTGAAAACTAAGTTAAAAGACAAATTAAATACACTAAAAAAAGACAAGACTATAAATATGAGAAAGTTATCTGTCATACAGATAGCTGGCAATGGGTTACCATCAAAATGTATAAAGAATCCTTTAAAATAGGCAATGATAAATTTTTAAAAATACTGTATAAAAAATGAATATACTTGAATGACCCGTATATCTATAAAACCATTATCAGAACACTTCCAGGTACCATTTTACACCACATCCTCATCTCCATCAACAGCCTTGGAGGTAGTCACAGAACTTCTGAGTCACTAGGAGTAGGGTGGGGTCTTGGAAAGTTAACTTTGAAGAAGCTCTCTGAGGAATTCTGATGAGTACCATGGTTGAGAAATGTTTCCCTGAATTTTAACAGATCCTGGTCCAAAGCAATCAATCATCATAGCCTAAAATTGTAACTTCCACACAGTTTTTCAATCTGTCACTTCCTTTCCATTGCTGTGGTTCAGAGAGGTTTAGAAAGGGACTTTGCTATGTGTAAAGAGATTGCTCTTAAATGCCAGACAGCAGTATGTTCCAGCTGTGCAGGAGGTGCAAGAACCGTTAGCCAGAGATTTCCTACAATCACATGGAAAGCAAGGAGAATAGTATTCATGAGTCTCCATCAGTGTCTCCTACATTAGGTGTAACCATTTCCTCCACACCCTTTCTCTCTAAATCCACATCTCATAGAGAAGCCATGTTTCCAGACATCCACAAGAACCTGTCTCACTTCCTCCCCTTTCATTCCTGACTGATGGAGGGAAGAAATCATTCCTCACTTCTGGTGAAAAAGCAGGGAGCTCAGGAAGGGGTGCAGCCAGGACACAGATTTTTGTTGAGCTGAAAAGATGATTAGTTGCCCTATAATAGAGCAGAGGTATATTCTGATAACAGTAACTTCTGTATCATTTGAGGCAGAAACAGAAAAACAAACCTTACATAGTGTCTCACAAAAGTACACTTTAATCTCTCCAATATATAAAAAGCTGTAAATCTTAAGAAATAAAAAATAAAAGTATATATAAAATGGGTAAAAGACATAAACATTACTTACATAGAAAAAATGTGCATAAAACATATGAAAAATGTACAATATTATTCTTTATAAAAATGCAGAAACTACTATTACTGGGAAACTGGAAAACTTCAAAAGTTTTACAGTTTATTCTGTAGCTGAGGATTTTGGAAAGCAGGAACTCTCACGTCTTGCAAAATGGTCAATCTCTATCAAGGAAAATTCTCTTTAACCTACAATACCACTTTTAGAAATCCATCCTGATGACAGGCCTTCCAAGATACAGCATAGCATATTATGGTGAATTGTTATAATTTTGTGTTGTCTTGGCATTTATTTTGAATACAAATTAAACTTTCTGATACCAGATGCAGGGCTCAGTCATTCTTGACACAATTTCAAGTTCTATACCACATTCATATGGCTCAACCTGACCAAAAGACTTAGAAGTATCTCTCTTGCTTCTTTTTATAAAGGACCGCTCAGGCTTTTGCCTGGGAATGTAAAGTGATCCACACGCTATTTCTTTATATATACCACTGTTGCAATGTGCTCTTCTCCTTCTCTGTCTGACTCTTCATTCCTGCCTCTTGTGACCTGGGGATGGAGGACTGCCCTCTCTACTTATTGTGCCGCCATGCCCAGGATACGTAAGTGAAAACCTTTAAACTTGTTTCTTATCATGGTAGTGTATTAAATTTGCGCCTTCTATCTGAAAAACCAGGGGCTGCCCCAGGCTGGGCTCTTTTCCTGGAAATGCAGGCAAGAGCACAAAGTCAGGCTTGCAGTGCCAAAGCAATGGTCAGTTATAATCTGGACACAGGTCAGACAAGAACCACACAGGTATCTGCCAGTATAAAGAAGTTTCCCATGTGACAGGCACTCCCACTCCCATCACAAGTTGGACAACTAGGCAATAAGCCACCATCCAAGAAAAAGAAATAAGTATCCTGTGAAAGGCATACTGTAAACAGTCACATCCAGCCCCAGTCTTTTTCCTTTAGGTCAGAGTTACTAGGTGCTCCAGTGGTGAAATCCCAACTTAGCTGGGGGCTCTCAACAAACATATGCAAAAGGTTATTTTTCATAATGTTACTTCATAATAGCAAAATTTCAAAACTTAAATGCTCATCTATAAAAAACTGCTTTAATAAACCATCATATACAAACAAAAAGAAGTCCTAAGTAGCCATTAGAAAGAATGAGAAAAATTTGTATAAACTGATGGAGTCATTTCTAGAATACAATTTTATGGAAAAAAGGATGGTCAAAAAATGCATTTAATACTTTAATATGCTATCATTTGTGCAAAAAGGAGACAGATTTTTCCCAAAAATGAACTAGTGGAAAGAAAAACCAAAAGGTAATAAAAGTGATTATATATAATGGATGGGAGGGAAAGGGTGGAGCTGGATATAATGAAAGCAAGATTTCCTTGAGCGAAATTTTTAATATAGTTAAAAATCTACATAAAATTAAAAATCTAAAGCTATTTAATAACTGAGTTTATAATTATTACTATTAGTGGTAATATCCCTATTTATGACGTTATTTTACAGGTATTATAGAATAAAGCCAATAAATTAATACATTAATTTTATTAAAAGAAAACTGGCCTGTAAGCCCAGTGCTTTGGGAGGCAAAGGAGGAGGGATTGCTTGAGGCCAGCCTGAGCAATGTAGTGAGATTCCATCCTACAAAAAATGTTTAAAATTAGTTGGGCATGGTAGCACAAGCCTGTAGTCCTGATTACTCAGGAGACTGCGGCAGGATTGCTTGAGCCTAGGAGTTTTAGGCTGCAGAGTGAGATCTTGACTAAATACATAAATAAATAAAGATTTTTACTGAGAGAAAAAAGAGGTGCCAATATAAAATACAAAGTTAAAAAATCTTGTTTATGTTAAAATTTTATTAGAAATATTAGCTTGAATTCTTGGTTAAAACCACCAAAAGACATTTCCTGTGTCTGTCCACTGTAAAGGTCTAGAAACAATAATAACCTAGCAGCAATGAGACACCAAATGACCAGATACTGGTTTCTAAGTGCAATTGCTGATTAAAAGTGATTAATATATATTATTCCAGATGCAAAATACACTAAAAGACTCATGAAGCAAAAGGGAGGAGGCAACACTGACCTAAAGGGGCTCCTTTATTTCTCGTTAATTGGAGAATCTTCTAGAATAATGACAAAATTAGATTATAATCTCCAAAAAATCTGAGTTCAAAACCACAAAACATAAAGGATAAAAATGAAAAGTCTCCTTTTACAGAAGAATACCAATAGAGCATAGAATAAATTGTGAAATTAGATGAAATGTGAGAACTAATGAGTTTTTAGCTCCCAATGTAAGAACTCCTTTAGGCAATTACTATAAATAGATGTTTAAACCATTGGGTTAAAGACTGGGAAGATAATCTTTTTGCATGGTTGTAAATTATTACCCAAAGATTACCAGATAATTACAAAGAAAAAAATTACAAGGAAGAGATATGACAATCACTACTCATACTCAAGATTTCCAGCAGTTACACATACAGTTGGGCAGCCAGATATTATGTACCTCCTACATGCGATGCTGTAGAGTACAAGCATTACCTATGTGGTGTCATTTCTAAATGACAGATTTTCCCTGAAGGTAATTATGATAATAAAATAAAGCAAATTGAGAAAGTGGAATGTACTCAGAGAAAAATGGCCTGGAGTCTTCAAAACAAAATGAAAAAAAAAATAATAAAGTCAGTAAAAATAAGACACAAAAGGAGTGTATTGGGGGGAACTCTTATCGATTAAAATAGATTAAATAGTCATAACAATTGAATGCCATGATGAAACCTCATTGGATCCTATATCAAGAAACAAACCTAAAAATTACTTCTATGACAATTGCAAACATATGATTGTGGACTGTATACCCAATAATCTTATAAAATTATTGTTATACATATTTTATGTCTCATAATGATATTTTGGTTATGCTGAAGAATGTGTTTCTTTTAGAAGGTGTATGCTGACGTATTTATGAGAAATTATTCTATCTGCAATCTACTTTTCAACTGGTTAAAAATTGTATGCAAAGAGAGACAGCAATGATGAGGAAAGAAACACTGATGAGTCTAAGTGAAGGGTTTAGAGTTATTAATTGCATTTTTAAAAATTCTATATAGAACGGGAATTTTGATAATACAAAGTTGGGGACAGAGAAGGTGTTTTCCTATATTTACTGTCTGCAACTCATATCCTGCAAGTAATAATCTTGCTCTTTTCAAACTGTACCAAAAATCTCTCATTAAATAGTCAAGCTATAACCACAACAGGAACACCACACTCTCAAGAACAGTTCAGTTTTGTACATTGTTGTCTCATTTTATACAGCAAAGAGCTATTTCTTGCCTTCCTGTCCAATCCCACACTGTCTCTAAAGGGCAAAAGCCCAGGTAAACAATTAAACAATTTACATTAACACACAATACTTAGTATCTGATTTCAGGTTAAGGTGATTTTGTGATTTCATAATCGTTATTGCTGTTGTTTTTGCCCATTTATATAGTTTTTCCCAGAACAAAGAATTCTGTGACACAATTGGCGATTATACATTACAGTTTTAGGAAAAATCTAATTACCTAAAATTTTAAATGACTCCCATATACACACATGCTACATTGTATAGATTTGTGGGATATTCTCACAAAAATTTCTAGTAGGCAAAATGCGTTTCCTGAGATATTCCTCATTCCTGTAATTATTTATGCAATGTTAGTATTCTCTTTTAGATTAGGTCTGTATAGTGCTAAAACCTACAATTGCTTAATAAATACATGCTGAGAAAATCACTGAATAAATGTAACCTGGAGACTTGAGGTTCAAAAGCAATAATCTATAAATAAAATCTCTGAGTGTAAGGAGATGTCTGAGGCAGATGTATAGAGTTTAAGAAAAATAGGTCAAAGAAGAAAAACTGAAAAGAGAAGAGGAAAAGAATGGTAATAGCTGGTAGCATCAAGAGGGATATTTCACTCATGTTCTTTAATTTTTCTCTTACTCACATTTCAAATGAGTAGTCACTACTCCATACTAGAGGCTACCATATTGGAGAGTGAAGTTTATAAAAATTTTCCATTTATTGCAGAAAGTTCTATGAGGCAGCACTGCTGGAGAAAGTATTAGAGTAAAAAATGAGACAAAAACTAAAATAAAACTTGAAGAAAAGAGGCAAGAAATAAAACTTAAAGTAACATCTGTAGGTTAGAAAAAGGAATCATAAGAGTCAAAAATATTTATACTTTTTATTTGATATTCTATTAACATACTTGGTTTGATTTTTCATAGGCCCTTACTTTAATATTTCCAATTTAAACCATACTCTTTAAAATTGTGTTTGCTGTATATAAAATGATCATTGCTGTAGCAAATCTTTCAAAAACTAAAGTCAAGGCAATTTAAAGATGTGTGATGGAAAAGAGAGGGGGAGTTAAGTCAAGAAGCAATAATTAAGGAAATGTCTTAAACACCAACTCTATTTTGGTTTCCTTGAGCATTTCCACTCTTTCCACTTGTGTTAGTCACCATCCCGCAGTTTCCTTTCATGTCACTGAAGTGAGTTAACTCAGAAAGTAAAAAGACATCTGTCTCCATGCTTTCACTATTCTAAAAACAACTACACTGCTCGCTACGGTGGCATAGAATTTTAGACTCTTTTTTTTTTTTTTTTTTTTTTTCAAGTACCCTCCACTGTCTGCTCAGAATAAACAGTATTGGAAGAAATTTTCTATAGTAATCTTACATGAGTTGTTTCCCTCTCTCTGAACTCAAAACATTCCTTAAGTATGTGAGAAAGGCAAACTCAATTATTATGCTCAACAGAATTTCGTTGAATCCCCTGACAGTTCAGATAAACTACTAAATGAATGTTTATTATAAGCATGCATGCAAATGATACATTATAGGGAGGAAACTACTCGAAGCAGCTATTCCACCTGTAAACAAAGTTTGCCTGGGAAGATTTTATTTTATTCCTAGAAAAATGTCATGAATTACATTGAACACTAGAGGATGTATCATTGTAATTTTGTTTGTCTGACTCTGCATCTCGTGTAACCAGGAATGTCTATTCTCATAGATTTTGAATTTAAACCAAGTAAAAATTTGACAACAGACTATGTGTCTGCTGTTCCCAATCATCACAACTTTTGAAAAACCCAAATCATCAGATTTGATGGATTCAGGAGATGAGGGAAACTTAGATAGATAGATAGATAGATACATACATACATACATACATACATACATACATGCATATGTATTAGACATAGATACATAATTTTAGTGGCAATTCTAAAGGCTGCTTTGAATATTTGTGCCACTCTTTTTACAGATTTTAAGGTTTATTTTGTCATCATTATGAAATCAAAGAATAGCTAAAACTTGTCTATATTTTCAACAATGGCTTTAACACAAATTATAGCACTTATATCAACATATATTGTATATAATACCCTTAACTACTTTGACACTATCTTTGCATTATTAGGATTCTAATCAATAGCACAATTGAAACATATCTCTAAATATCTGTGAAGTTAAAAATCTTAGTTCATAATATTTTAAGAAACAGTATAGCTGAGTAGAAAGCCATAGCCATAGAGTCACAAGGAATCAGAATAACAATGGAACTTATGTTATATTAGTTGTGGGAGATCGCCAGATGATTCCAGACAAGACCTAAATTGCTCACCATAATATTATACCAGTGTCATGCATATATGAGTAAAAATGAAGTGTGTTTCTAAAGCATTTCCTGATAGTGAACGTTTTAAAACTTATCTGTGACTCTATGTAATAAGATTGATTAAAATTGTAACTAAAAGAAGGGCAAATAGGGTACAAAAAAGAGAAATTAGAAGGAAAATAAGAGAAGGACAAAGATAGGAAGAGAGGGAGAGAGAGCAAACCACCACCACTATTATCACCACCACTGCCACAACAACTGTGATAGCAATGTTTTAATAGGGTATTATTATTAATTATCATTACTTAATCTTTCTTTCCATTAGCACTCTAAGTGTGGTGTATATAAAAAAACAAAATGCCCAGCTTCCTAAGTAAATAGATTTGACAGGGTTAACTCACAAATCTAGTGCTTCATTTTATCAGCTGCATAAATTGTTTCCTAATGGGACTCTTACTCATCTTTTAAACATAATACCAGGTATATAATGTTCAGGTGGAAAATCAGTTTAGACTAATTAATCATGTTATCTATAAGCATTGTAGCTGATTATCAAGTAATGCAAATGCTTAAACTACAAAAAAATTAAATCCTACTAAAATTGGAAGTTTTTAATAATTATATTTTTGTTTAATTCTCTAGACCATACACAAAACAATGTGTATTTTCAGATATCATGGAGTATTCAGATTAACATTTCCTTCATATCCATGTCAAAGAATCAAAGTGACTTATGTTACCAAAAGAAACAGGAAAGAAGTATTCTTTTAAATGCCTACTCACAGCTGTTACCAAAAATCATAGTAGATTTACTATCACATCAAATGGAAAAAAAAATCAAAATGTTCATTGTCTTTATTATTTCCTCTCCTCTGGGAATTTTTCTTCCTTTCTAGTGCAGGTGACAAGAACAGGTTTTGGCATTAGTTTTGCATTACTGTCATTATAAAAAGAAACTAGAAAATATATAAAATTTTCTATTTATCTATAAAGTAGAGATACTTTAAGATTGCTTTTCTGTTAGGTTCATCTTTCCAAATTACAGCATTGAATAAATACATTTATCTGGTTCAGATCTAAATATCTATATTCACATATGCATCTCTTCACACAAGTCAGACAGTACCCACAAATATGCTACTTTAACAGTTTGAGCAGTTGTGCTGAACTGTATCAAAATAGAAATAAAATTATTAAGTAGAAATTCCCTAAGGGGTATCAGGTTTAAATAATTTAAATGATAGTCTTATTTGACTTTGCATTTTTCTACAGGAAGTCATCTCCTGATCATGTCAGAAAGAATTTTTTTTTTTCCTTTGCAACTCAATAATCCCCACATAAGCCTTTGTTATAGTAGTTATTTTCATTTCAGTTTTATTTTCCTTGTTTCTATTACACACAGAACACAAAATTCTGGCTAGTACTCAATCACATGTTACACATAGAACATTGTTTTGTACTTGAAAAGAGATAAATGAATGAACAAAAATTAATCTTTAAATTCTATTAGTTTTTGAATATAGCAATTCTACAAAAGAGTGCAGGGGAATAATTAAGACACAGAGCTAGTAGTTTATCAACACAGAATTTGGTTCCTTTAAATTAGGTGCTTAATATTAACTTGTCAAGTGGATTTATAACAAAATATGCAAAAAATTAAATGACAATATTATACATTATGTTCTGTAAAATACTAAGAAAACATCTTGCACATATTACAAAAATAATAAATATTCACTGTTTTGAGTTGACTTTCTTAGAGTAAAAAAGCCTCAGTTAATTCCAGTTAAGTTAAAAAGTTGTTTTGAAAAGATCCCTCCCCCACTCCCCCAGCTAAGAAGAATTAATAACAGTTTAATCCTACCACATCTTGCCATGAGAATGCCATGTTTTGGCAATGCCCTCAATTATAATGCTAGTTTATTCTTTTTTTGAAAGATATACCATAAACTTTTAACAACTCCACTCCCACAACAGGATGCTCTGCTCTAACTGGCAAGGAGAGTTAGAAGGTGGGCTGGCAGGGACTGTGACCGCAGCTGACTGCGTCGTGCAGAATTATGGTAATGAAATTGGAAGCCAACTTTCGTGAAGCAGAAAGCCTCAAGGTAATTGCCATGTGCTATAACTTTTCCTCCCATTTGGAAAACAGAAATAAACAGCACTTTTTCCCCATGAATCTACTGCATTCACCAGTATTGTTTGTGGGGTATACTTTGCCGGTTGACATTACTTTAGTAAACTTATTATTATATGGTCAACACCTGCCCCATAAATATAGAATAGAAAAGCTATATTATATTTGTGTTTGGTGAAATGAAGTGTTACCCAGACTCAGATGTGGTGAAGACCTTTTGTGCTCTCTATATTTATGGGAGCTACATGCCACTTAACCTATACCAAATTTGGTAAGCAAGCAAGCTTGACTCAAAGTTCAACTTTACACGATCTTTGTGACCAGCGACTGGGTCGTTCAGTTTCTAATGTATAGTTTTAACTAAGTTAGAATTCTAAATGTGTCTTACATTTTTAAAATAAAATCATAAGTTTCTTATTGAATAGTTAAATACTGAATTGAAAGATTATTTCTACATTAGACTGATGAAATTTTCTATGCTAATAAGGTATAGAAAAACCATCAGAACTTTATTTAGATTAGGTATTACATAGGAAGATAGCATTAGAAACTACAGTCTCATCTTTTCCTAAAGCAACAGGATATAATGTTAAGAAAGATCAGAGGCCCGAGAGATCTGGACCTGCATTTCTGCTACTTTCTGTATTCTTAGATAACTCACTTTAACTCTCAGAATCTTAATCCGTTGCTTAAAACTACAACTTTAATCTGTATGTTTAAGTATTCAGAAATAACATTAAAAGACCAAAAACAATCTCTGGTATAGAAAACTAAAAAATGTTGTGATTACTATTAATACTACCACTCTTGTACTTTCAATAAAGTACTTTATAACTTAATTATTCTAATATTATACTTCGCATTTGTCTTATTGTGAAGACGGGAATCAATGTCTAATTGCAACCATCAGCAATAAAGACATTGTTGAATGCCTACAATGTCTACTTGTAGTTGGATAACCGGACTGTAAGAAATGTAAAACCAACACAACATCCCACCCTCTTTCCTCAAGCCAGTTGGTATTGTCACTGAAAAGGAATTTGGTCTGAATCTCCTGGAAGAAGGTTTAGTACTAGAAATGGAGGTCAAATACCTTGATTTAATCATCAATAATTTCTTCGTTTTTCAAATAAAAACTGTGACCTAGGAAAGTAAAGTGAACTGAGAAACAGTTATTGATATATATATATATATATATATATATATATATATATATATATATATAAACACACATACATATATGTATATATTCAAGATAAATGTAATCTTGGTATTGTTCATTTCATGTTGTATTGTCAAGTTACAAAACAAAAGATAAACAAATCTTGCACACCCATAAATAGAGTGTGGTCATAATTATCTGCTCTCCTTAGACTGGAGAAAACAATGTTACTAGATAAAAATATAATGAATGGCTGTCTTAACAAGGAAACTGAGGAATTTGTTTCTCCAATTAAATTTGAGGGGAACTTCCTTACTGTCTCCTTCATTTATAAACAGAACTTCCCAAGAAGAATATAATTTAATGAATGTCTTTGTGTTATACTTACATTATGAGTCATACTCCTGTGCAATGGAATATTCTACAGTAGCTTTTTAAAATCTGAGGTAGCTTTACATGAACAAAGGTGAGCAAATCACAAGACATGTTAGGGGAATAAAGCAAGGTTTTGCAACAATGAATATATAATTCTATCATTTTTTTCTGGTTCTGGAACTTAGCATGTTTAACTTAATTATACTTTTTATTATTCTAAAAACCAAATAACTTAAAAGTTTACTATTTTAACCATTTCTAAGTGTGTGGTTCTGTAGTGTTGAGTATATTTACATTGTAGTGACCTAGATCTCCAGAATTCGTTCATATTGCAAATCTGAAACTCTATACCCATTAAACAATCATTCCCCTTTTCTCTCAAACCCTGATAACCACCATTCTACTTTCTGTTTCTATGAATTGAATACTTTAGGTATCTTTCATAAGTGGAATCATAACAGTATTTATCTTTTTATAACTGATTTATTAAGCTTAGCATAATGTCCTCATGGTTCATCCATGTTGCAACATGAGACAGGATTTCCTTCCTTTTTAAGACTGAATAAAATTCCATTTTTGGTATATGTCATATTTTGTTTACACATTCATTCAATGATGGACATTTGGGCTACTTCCATCTCTTGGCTACTTTTGTTTTTTAATTGAGAACATATGAGATACATCCATGTGTACAACCATGTATAATTGGATATATGTGATATAACATATATATATAAACATTTTACCAAAAAATAAGCTTTGAGAGTAGAGAAAGATGTAGTTGATTACCAATATTATTCTTCTTGAGGCATAATCATTTTTATCAGTTCATTGTATATCATAAAAACATTTTAAATAAATGTATGCATATATGTACCTTTAAAATTGAATGATTTATGCTATGATATTGTATTTATTATTCTATTTTTTTAAACCAAGCACTCTTTTAGAGTTATATTTTTATCAGTAAATAGAACTTTACTTCATTTTAACTGCTTATTAAATATATGATTATTCATGATTATGTGGACTATTCACAATTGTGTGATCTTTTAGCTATTTTTGAAGTATAATACATATTCAGAAAAGTATACACGCAAGTTAACGTACTTTCACAAACTAAATTCACCTAGATCTGCAAATAAATGACTACCATTCTCAGAAACTTTCCAGTCACTATTAATTCCCAGTGGTAACCACTCTCCTAACTTCTAACAACATAAATTAGTGTTGTCTCTTTTTGTACTTCATGTAAATGTAATCATATATACAACATTCGTTTTTGTGTTTTATTTCATTCAACATTATGTTTGTGATCCCTATTCCTACTGCGGCAAATACTAGCAGCTATCTTTTTGTTTTATTTTTATACATGCCATTGTATGAATATAAAACAATTTGCTCATTCTGCTTTTGATAAGCATTCAGAAAATTTTGATGAGGGCTACTACAAATAGTGCTGCTATAAGAAATATCATTCATGTATTCTGGTGTACACATTGCTGTTAGCTCTATACCTGACAGTGAAATTGTTGAGTCAACAGAGCATGTATAGATTTAGCTTTAGCAGATCACAACAATTTTTTCCAAGAATATGTACTAATTTAAATTCCAATCACACGGTGTAAATAAATAGTTTTGTCACAGGTGTGTGAACCAGAGCAACTCCATCTTAAACAGGAGCTGGGTAAAATGAGGCTGAAACCTACTGGGCTGCATTCCCAGACAGATGGTTAAGGCAGTCTAAGTCACAGAATGACATAGGAGGTCAGTACAAAATACAGGTCTTAAAGACCTTGCTGATAAAACAAATAGCAATAAAGGAGCCAGCAAAAACCCACCAAATCTGAAATGGCAACAAGAGTGACCTCTGGTCTTCCTCACTGCTCCACCCCACCAGCACTATGGCATAAATAATCCACCCATTGTTTAGCATATAATCGAGAAATAATCATATAAATGGGCAACCAGCAGCCCTGGGGTTGTACTAAAGAGTAGCCATTCTTTTATTCCTTGACTTTCTTAATAAACTTGCTTTCACTTTCACTGCATACTTGCCCTGAATTCTTTCTTGTGCAAGATCCAAGAACTCTCTTGGGATCTGGATTGGGACTCCTTCCCTGTAACAGTTTCTTCATTTTATTGTCACATTTAATATTTTCTATCATTTTTATTATAGTCATTGGTGGATCTACAGTGATATTACATTGTGGCAGACATACATGTGCTATAATATGTACCGGCCATTTGTAGGAATGCATGCAGCACTTCAATGATTACCTATTGTCAGGGAACTAAAATTTGGGTGTCAAGTATATGGAAAAAGCAACTTCTCGCTTATATCAAAACATAGTTTTTGATACTATATGAAATATTTTAACATGTAATGTATTAACTTTTAAAGTTGTCTTTTCTTTCATTTCCTTTTTAATTTCTAAGAGAAAAGTAATTTAAGCCTTTAGTCTTAGTATAAAAACCAATTCACTTTTGATCCCAAGGCCACTGAGGGCTGTACAATCATATGGGAAGTGTAAAGCTCAAATTCTCTTGCCAGCCCTTAAGTTTTTGTGGACAGAGCAAGGAAACAGGAAACAGAACAGGAAATGAGACTGAAACAATAAATGACCACATGAGAAGTGAGTAAAGATCTAAAATCGATGGCCTGTCATCAAAATTGAAAGTGCTAGAGGAGCAAGATCAAAAAAACTCAAAAGCTAGCAGAAGACAGACCACTAGCCAGAATAATAAAAAAGAAAAGAGAGAATAATCAAATAGATGCAATAAAAAACGATAAAGGGGATATCACCACTGATTCCACAGAAATACAAACTACCATCAGAGATTATTACAAACAAGTCTATGCACATAAACCAGTAAACCTGGAAGAAATGGATAAATTCCTGGACACATGCACTAGACCAGGCGTCCCAAGACTTTTTACACAGGGGGCCAGTTCACTGTCCCTTAGACCGTTGGAGGGCCACCACATACTGTGCTCTTCTCACTGACCACCAATGAAATAGGTGCCCCTTCCTGAAGTGCGGTGGGGAGCCAGATAAATGGCCTCAGGGGGCCGCATGCAGCCCGCGGGCAGTAGTTTGGGGATGCTTGCACTAGACAAAACCAGCAAGAAGTTGAAACTCTGAATAGACCAAAAATAAGGGCTGATGTTGAGGCAGCAATTAATAGCCTACCAACCAAAAAAGTCCAGGTCCAGACAGGTTCACAGCCGAATTCTACCAGATATACAAAAAGTAGTTGGTACCACTCCTTCTGAAACTATTCCAAACAATACAAAAAGACGAAATCCTTCCCAAATCATCTTATGAGATCAACATCATCCTGATGCCAAAACCCGGCAGAGACTCAACAAAAAGAAAACTTCAGGTCAATATCCATGATAAACATAGATGCAAAAATAGTCAATAAAATACTGACAAACCGAATGCAACAGCACAACAAAAGGCTTATTCATCACAACTGGGTAGGGTTCATCCCAGGGATGCACGGCTGGTTGAACATATGCAAGTGTATAAACATAATCCACCACATAAACAGAAGCAAAGACAAAAACTACTTGATCATCTTAATAGATGCAGAGAAGGCCTTCGACACAGTTCAACAGCCCTTTATGATAAAAACTCTCAATTAACTAGGTATCAGTAGAACATATCTCAAAATAATAAAAGCTATTTATGACAAACCCATAGCCAATATCATACTGAATGGGCAAAAACTAGAAGCATTCCCTTTGAAATCCGGCACTAGACAAGGATGCCCTCTGTCACCACTACTGTTCAATATAGTATTGGAAGTTCTAGCCAGAGCAACCAGGCAAGAAAAAGAAATAAAGCATATTCAATTGGGAAAGGAAGAAGTCAAATTGTCTCTATTTGCAGATGACGTGATTGTATATTTCGAAGACCCCATCATCTCAGCCCCAAATCTCCTGAAACTGATAAGTAACTTCAGCAAAGTCTCAGTATACAAAATCAATGTGCCGAAATCACAAGCATTCCTACACATCAATAACAGACTTAAAGAGAGCCAAATCAAGAACAAACTGCCATTCACAATTGCTACAAAGAGAATAAAATACCTAGGAATAAAACTAACAAAAGATGTAAAGCACCTCTTCATGGAGAATTAGAAACTACTGCTCAAGGAAATAAGAGAGGACACAAACAGATGGGAAAAAATTCCACGCTCATGGTTACGAAGAATGAATATCGTGAAAATGGCCATATTGCCCAAAGTAACTTATAGATTCTGCACTATACTTATCAAGCTACCAATGACCTTCTTCACAGAACCAGAAAAAAACTACCTTAAACTTCATATGGAACCAAAAAAGAGCCCACATGGCCAAGACAATTCTAAGGAAAAAAGAACAAAGCTGGAGGCATCACTTCAAACTATACTACAAGGCTACAGTAATCAAAAGAGTATGGCACTGCTACCAAAACAAAGATATAGACCAATGGAACAGAACAGAGGCCTCAGAGGCAACACCACAACTACAACCATCTGTTCTTTGACAAACCTGACAAAAACAAGCAATGAGGAAAGGATTCTCTGTTTAATAAATGGTGTTGGGAAAACTGGCTAGCCATGTGCAGAAAGCAGAAACTGGACCCCTTCCTGACACCTTACATTAAAATTAACTCCAGATGGATTAAAGTCTTAAACATAAGACCTAACACCATAAAAATCCTAGAAGAAAACCTATGCAAAACTGTTCAGGACATAGGCATAGGCAAATACTTCATAACTAAAACATCAAAAGCATTGGTAACAAAAGCCAAAATAGACAAATGGGACCTAATTAAACTCCAGAGCTTCTGCACAGCAAAAGAAACAATCATTAGAGTGAGCCAGCAACCAAAAGAATGGGAAAAAAATGTTTGCCATCTATCCATCTGACAAAGGGTTAATATCCAGAATCTACAAAGAACTAAAACAGATTTACAAGAAGAAAACAAACAAACCCATTCAAAAGTGGGCAAAGGATATGAACAGACACTTTTCAAAAGAAGACATATGAAGCCAACAAACATATGAAAAAAATGCTCATCATCACTGGTCATTTGAGAATTGCATTTCAAAACTATGCTGAGATACCATCTCAAGCCAGTTAGAATGGCGATCATTAAAAAATCTGGAGACAACAGATGCTGGATAATAGATTGGACAAGGAAAATGTGGCAAATATACACCATGGAATACTGTGCAGCCATAAAAAACAATGAGTTCATGTCCTTTGCAGGGACATGGATGAATCTGAAAAGCATCATTCTCAGCAAACTGACACAAGAACAGAAAATCAAACACCGTATGTTCTCACTCATAGGTTAGTGTTGAACAATGAGAACACAGGGACACAAGAAGGGGAACATCACACACTGGTAGTCTGTCTGAAGAGGGTAGGGGTGGGAGGTAGGAGAGGGTAATGTGGGGAGAGATGCCAGAAATAGGTGAGGGGAGGGGATGAAGGCAGCAAACTACCTTGCCATGTATTTACCTATGCAACAATCCTGCATGATCTGCACATGTACTCCAGAACCTAAAGAACAATTAAAAAAAAAATGGAAAAGAAAGTAGCTAAAATGAAAAACAAACAAATAAAACACTCCAGAGAAATGTGAAGAGCCAGATATGCATGGCCCTACCAAATATCACTCACTATTCTCTTTATTATCTGATTACAGATGTCATAAGTTTCTTTTTTTAAAGATATATATATATTTAAATATATATATATATATATATCTCCATATCATCCACAAGGGTCCAACCTAGAAGTGTAGAAGCAACTGTCTCTGCCTCCCTCACACTGGCCTATACTTTCTTACTGACATGACCTGAAGTGGAAATCAAGACAAAAGTCATCAGGCTGACATATAGATACATGGACAGCATTTCTTGTGCTGTTGAAAGACAAAACAAAACAACAACAACAACAAAACAAAACAAAAGGAAGCAAGGACAAAGTATAGAATTAAGAAGTATGATGTCAAGATTTATTCTTTGATCGAATAAAAATACCCTCAAATGACTCAACTGATAGATGACTAAGTTTTTATGAGTTGTATTGTTAGGGAAGTCATACTTGGAAATCAGCTACCTGCGATTCCCTCAAGAACCTACTGGACCAAACCTTGTATGACTCGTTAGTACTATTCAGATTGCAGAGCCTTGTGCAGTGGGGTAGTGTGTGTTCCTTTGGGAGTGTGACATAAAGATTAGTGGACACAGATTGGTCAAAGCAATGCATTTATGCCACCAGTAGAGAAGAGCTCACCATTAATTCTTTTTGTTTTTCAAAAAGAAATATTTATTGAACTGTTTCTATTTTCCCTAACATTGTTTGTTGTGTAAGATAGAATGGTTACGTTTATAATTAGAATTTGACAGTGGTGCTGTGAGGACTCACATCTGATTTTGATTAAGGGGAATGCATTTTACCCAGAAATGCTGGCCCTAGAAAAGGATGACTTAACAGCATATCTTTGGACTGTTCCTATTAGAGAGAGGATGAGTACATGTTTACTGTAAGTAAAACCATTATATTAGATGGGGCTATTCATGGAATTATACACATATGTGTTAACTAGACAGCTAAAAACTAAGATGAAGTTGACACAATTTTAACTCCTTTGTTTCCTCACATTTTGTTTATTAACAGCCAGTGTCATCATTTCTGGGGATCCAAGTCTCTCTCTTACTGCATGTAGTTCTGGCTGGAACCAGGGTAAGAACTGCCATCCTATTCACCTTTTCTTCCCTATATCCGAAGAAATATATGTCCTTGGCCTGACTTAACATGTTAGCCTTTAGTTTAACCACAGTCATTGGCTCATTTATGTGATGTCAACATAAATTCTTTTCTGGGATGCAATATGTGGGTGCTAAATGGGAGAATAGTACATGTAGGTGCAAAAGGAGAGAAATACTTCTATTTATAATTAGCGAAGCCTACCAAGTGCAGACGTAACCCTTAGAACAACCCTGTTCAAAGCTCAGAGGAAAGTAAGTGTTCCTCTGAAAAAAAGGATTGTTCTAAGACCAGGTTAGCTCTGAGCTTAGTCAGATTTGCTAAATATATGTGTGTATATATAAAGCTTTGTTTCCTCTGAGTTTAGTAAGCTTTGCTAATAACAGTCTAGAGTCTTGCATGGACATGTTATTACCATTTCCTTCCACATGAGGGAATCTTACCGACAGTAAACAAAATGACCAATAAAAAGGGGAAAGCTGATGAAGACAAGAGACAGAGTGACTGACCAGTATGTGTCCCCAAGTTACTAAAGCTTATGTAGACTCTAAGTAACTTCTGAGGTGGTATTTTCTACGGTCCTATAGCAAAGGAAGAACTAATCAAATATAGAAATCATGGGTGAGAGGCAAGGTAATTAAGTGATGGAAACATAAGTCTCTGAGTCAGTTGGAGATACACGGATTTTGACAGTTTGTCATAGGTATTTAGAAAGTCGTGGTCACAGTGTAATTGTACTTTTTTTTTTTTTTTTTTTGACCGAGTTTCACTCTTGTTGCCCAATCTGGAGTGTAATGATGCAATCTCGGCTCACAACAACCTCTGCCTCCCGGGTTCAAGCAATTCTCCTGCCTCAGCCTCCTGAGTATCTGGGATTACAGGCATGTGCCACCACATCTGGCTAATATTTTTTTATTTTTTGGTAGAGATGAGGTTTCTCCATGTTAGTCACTCTGGTCTTAAACTCTTGACCTCAGGAGATCCGCCTGCCTTGGCCTCCCAAAGTGCTGGGATTACATGCATGAGCCACTGTGACCAGTCAATTGTACATTATTATGTAAAGGAAAGTGTTTCAGCTTGTCACACTCTACAATTCGTGTCACTATTATATGAACCTGAACAATAGGTAGATATATAACTTTATATACAGCTTGATATGTGGTTTTCTACAGCTTGTCTTTGGCCTAAGAATAAACCAGAATTTAAGAGGTTATTGGATTATTGAATATTAATCATTAAATAGTAATAAGATTTAGTATATTAAACATACCATTGCTTTTATAATCAAAATACGTGCTTACATTAAGTGAATGGAATATCCATATTATGCACAGTATAGTTATGATTGTCACAGGTGAAGTTTGCTCTCTTGCCAGGCATTTAATAGTGCCTAATAACATGTATAGAGAGACAAAAACTCGAGAGGAATAATAAATTTATGTTCTGCTAATATAAGAGCATAATTTTATGTTTTATTCAAAATTGAAGCTTACATTAATATTAACAACTATGCTTAATGGTAGGAGTGTGAATTCACTTCTTACCATATTAAGCCTATTTAGCAAGTAAAAATAATTGAGTACAATCAATACATCATGTTTTTTAAATGATGTACTGAGGAAATGGATACATGGCCACCTTAATAGTGGTGTGTAATATGAAGCACATCAAAGGTCTAACACCTTCATTTTATTGCTTTTTTCCATTTTCTCAACTAAAATGACAAATTGAGTCTTCCTGGTCCATGTTTTGAATGAGTTACAGTCAGTAGCATCCTGTGCTCCAAAAAAAAAAAAAAAAAAAAAACAAACAAACAAACAAAAAAAAACCCAAAACAAACAAACAAAAAAAAACATCAGACTTCACTCAAAGCAAACAGCTGTGGGAGGAAAGAACATATGACTCAAAATTAATTTGAACTTACAAAACTGTCTTTCCCCTCACATGTCACCAAAATTTGATGTGTTATGTCATAAAGCTCTACCTTCTTACTAAAACTATGTTTTAAACTGCTTAATTATGTTGACCAGAGGTAGAGTGGAAGAAAGGAAAGCATATGCATTGATTATTTTTTAGTACACTGGAAACAAAGACTGTATGCTTAAGCAATATAATTTGTAGGTTTTAGGATTATTTGATGAAAGATATATCCTCATGGGCTTCAAAACAGTAAGCCTATTGACAGATCTAATATGACTTGAAATCATTTTAAATATACTATGCATATTTCCAATGCTTGATTAATAAACTGCTTGAAGTTACTTACCTATTAGCTCATCAAACTGTCTATGATGAAGATCCTTTATATATAATGTAATATGTTTTAAATGGATTAAGAAATTTGATTTTAATATTCTTTCTTTTTTTCTAATAATTGACTCTTAATTATCAATTTCTCATGTAAAAATGCATATTAACTAAATATAGTTTTTATAATTTTTTAGTGTCATTTTAAACTTTTTTCAGGAATGTAAGTCTCTTCATAGTCTGTAATCATGAAGAACACAGAGTTTACGCTGTTTGTGTATTGGAGATAATGTAGAATGGAGTATCATTCAATGACACAGTTCATGGCAATGCTGATCTCTTTCACTGTAGTGAGGCCACAAATGAATATACTAAAATTTGTTAAGGACATTTTAGCAGAATAAAGTAATACAGATATTTTTATTTTTTCTACTCACTGAAAAACTATACATTTTAGTGATACAAAGAGTCTTACATTCTTGCATATGAATTTGTAAAGAGGTATTAGTTTCTCTGCAAAATATTTTAAGTAAAACTCTGCTTGGAAAGAGGTTAGATAAACTTTGGAGGACCTTTCAGTTTCTTGAGTCAGTGATTCTGTGATGTAAGCAAATAAGACGGTATGGATCTGAAGTGGACATGTTTCAGCCAAGTCCCTCTAAGAGCCAAGCCAGTCATCTGGTTTTAATGAACCTCCTTTTGAATGCAAAAAATTTAATGTTTTGCTTGGGGGTACTATAGTTTTAATTACTTGTATTTGACATGTGTTGAGCAATACCTAAGCACTAGTGATTACCCAACACACCATTTTGGGCAGTGTTAGCTTACTTTAGGCCGAAGTGTAAAATATATGCATTCTTCAGAAAGCATAAAGCAAAATAATTATAAAGATAGGCAGTTGGTATTTTTGATGAAGCTTAAAAACATTCAGAATAGTTTAGGGTTAATATAACATACTATCCATAATTTTGTCCATAGTCAGTTCTCTCCAAAACATATATTAAAAAATTCGGAATCATGTAACTTTAAATTAAGAGATTATGAATACTTGATCATAACCAGATGTTTTGAATCTCTGCTAACTAAAGACAAAAAGGGAAGTAGATTAAATTACATTAGTTAAGGACAGTTACTGCATTGAAGTGGAGTAAATTAGTACCTAAATTTTTAAGTCCAAGGATTGGGTTTTTAATGTCAAGGTGTTTTGCAGATATCCACATGGTAGTTAGGATAATTTTAGTTAGGGTGATTAGGAAATTATGTAACAACTAAAACTATCCTGAGGTCAATGGCATTTTAAAATAAATTTATATATTTAAAATTACAAAATATCTACATTTAAAAATATGTAAATATGAAAAATACTATTTACTAAATCTATAAAAATGTACATAATGAATTTTAGGATACCTTATTATAACTAAGAACTCCCTGAAGCTTCTTTCATCTTGAGTACTAACCTTGTTATTAGAAATTAATCAAATATATTTAATATCAAATTATCATTTAAAGAAGTCCTCAATATCTAACCTATTTTAAGAACATGCATAAAATTATATAAATATAAATAAGTAAATAGATTGATAACTACAAAACAATACATATACTTCAAAATATATTGGATATAGATCATTAAAATGTTTTTTCTTTATCTGTTATGAAAAGTCAACATATGCACTACTAACCTACATTAGAAGAAAATGTAGACTCTTAAATCTCATGGAGAGATAGTTTTAAAGATTTTTTTTCTTAGACATGAAATGCTCTTGTTTTTATTACGCATAATATAAAGTATATTTTAATTTAAATTTTTATCATTGTATGGTACTAATCAGAAATGCTTAAACCAATGCTGTTAAAGTGTGCTTATAAGAGTTTGGGTTTGAACCTACTTCCTTTTGCACAAATTTCTTTTGTAGTCAGAAACATGTTTTAAATATATATATTCTCACTGGTTTTACCTACATTATAAATGATATGGAAAAGAAAATGAATGGAATCATCAAGTGTAAATCTATTATTACTATTATAAAAATCACATTCTTCTTAAAACAGGGGTAATACTGTAATATTAGCATCTAGAAAAAGAGTTGAATATAGTACCATGAAGTATAGTGCCCATTCTAAAAACTGAAGGCACAGTGTTCAAATTTCTTGTATTCTATAAACTCAAGTCAGTCAGTACTCAGAGCATTCCGCTCCATGACTAGCAGTGTTCTAAGTTCTGAAATGGTGGCTACAAAAGAGGAAATGTAAATGGTTGCTGAATTCACCTGAGTTAAAGTATGTACACTGGGACTGCGCTCATCTACTATAATTTCATCTAAAATAATCTCGCCTTACACACAGTGGATACTTGAAAAATCCCCAGTGGATGCCTACACCATGGATAACGTCAAGTCCTATACAGTATGTACTATTTTTCTTGTACATACACACCCATAATAAAGTTTAATTCATATATTAAGCACAGTAAGAGATCAATGACAGTAATTACAATTTAACAGAATACTATAATAATTGTTAAGCAAATGTAGTTTTTCTCACTATCCTTCTCTCGCTTAAAATTTCTTATTGTACTATACAACCAGTAGCTGAAACCTTGGAGATTGAAGACACTGATAAGGGAGGACTACTGTACTTCCTGTAGCAAAGGAGGAGTAATTTTTCTATACTAGTTGGCCAGTGATAAGGTCTTTACAAGTTTGACTGTATTATCATCACAAACAAGACTGTAATTTGATACATCATTATATTAACAGGGGCTGATGGGATTTCTACTAACCTTCTTTTTTTCTTTTTTGTTCCAACCAAACCAATTTCTTCAGTTTATTTATGAAACTCATATTAGACTTCCAGTTCACAAGTTTCAATTGCACCAACCAAATAGAGTTGGCTGATTTTTCTTTGCTCATAAAGGTGAGAGTTAACACGATGAATACTGGACTATTCAATGTTGATAGAAGAACCCAAATAATTATAATGATAAGCTTCGGTATACTCATGAGAGTTTTTTGGGATTACAGAGGGTAAATAGCAAGAACAAATTGCTGTGGACAATACTTTCATACATTTTATCAACAAAATTAATTATTTTCTTATCATTCCTAGCTTAGTAAGTTACAACTTCATTCTGCCAATTTTCAAAGCCAAAGATTTGAAGTAATCTTTGACAGCAATTTTTCTCTTATAGCACATATCAATTTATTAGCAAATTCTGTGTCTGTATTCAAAGTTTGTACAAAATCCATCTACTCTTACAGTCTCGACAACTATCACCTTGTCAATGCACTAGAAGTATAACAATAAACTCCTAATTCATAAATAAAGTGTTGAATAAAGTACATTCCCAGCATGTAAGAAACTCAGTGGGTGACTGGGACAAAGAAACAACAATTGAGGTAGTGTAAAACTATATATATGTTTTAATATGTTAATAAACATGCATGCTTATTGTATATGCTTATTTTAAATACACTAACTGTAGTCTTACAAAATCTGTAATAAAATAAGATATTCTTATTTCATGCAACCAATTCATAGAATTGAAGTGTATTTTAACAAAATTTATGATATTCATCAGTGATCCTCAGTATTGTTATATTTCCCAGGAGCTGCAGTGATGCAGTATATTTCTTCAAGTTTGCAACATTTCATGACCAGAGCTTCTTAAATTTAAGTGCTAGGCTGGTTTAGGTATAACTCTGTAATACTGACTAAGACAGATCATAAATGTTGCTTCTCATTTTGTGGAACAAAGTTTATTTAATGTAATTAACTATAAGTTAAAATTACTATTTTTATTAGAAAAATGTATCCATCAAACAATTTTAGGCTTTTATTCCATAATTTACCATTAAAAACAAAGAAAATTCTCTTACAGGACTAATAATGTTGGCCCAATAAGAAATCCACTAGAATTGTTACACATTTAAATATGTTTTTCTTTTTTTGTCTTCATAGTTTTTTAAACTTTATTAAGGTGTAATTAACAAATATATATATTTATAATGTAAAAGTGATATTTTGATACATGTATATATTATAAATTGATTAAATCAAGCTACTTAACATATCTATCACCTCACATACTTATATTGTTTGTGGTGAGAGCATTTAAGATCTTGTCTCTTAATTGTATGTATTAAAAACTTTATTATTAACTATAGTCAGCATGTTATATATTAGATATTCATGATTTATTCTTGTAATTATAACTTTATATACTTTGACCAACATTTTCCCATCCCCTACAGCCAGCCACTGTTCAGCCAGCATGCTACTCTCTGCTTCTATAAATTCAGGATTTTTAGTTTCCACATGTAGGTGAGATCATGCAGTACTCGTCTTTCCATTCCTGGTTTATTTTACTTAGCAATATTCTCCATGTTTATCCATGTTGTGCAAATGACAAGATTTTATTAATTTTATGGCTAAATAGTATTCCATTTTGTATATACTTCTGTATTCATTCATCTGATTATGGACACTTAGGTTATTTCATTTATTGTGAATAATGCTGCCATGCACATGAGAGTGCAGCTATCACTTTGACATATTGCTATCATTTTTGGGGGATATATACCTACAAGTGGGATTGATGGACAATAGGGTAATTCTATTTTTAATTTTTTGAGGAACCTTCATTCTGTATTACATAGTGGCTGTGCTAATTTACATTCTCCACATCTTTCTCCATACATGCTATCTTTTGGATAATAGCTATTTTAACATATCTCACTGTGGTTTTAATTTGCATTTCTCTGATAATTAGTAATGAACATTTTTTTCATATATCTGTTGGTCATTTTTATGTATTTTGGTTATTAAGCCATTATAAGATGTATAGTTTGCAGGCATTTTCTCCCATTGTTTAGGTTGTTTCTTCACTCTATTGATTGTTTTCTTGCTATGCACTAAACATTCAGTTTGATGCAATCTCATTTGTCTATAATTGCTTTTGTGGCCTGTGTTTTTGGGTTCCTATCCAATAAAGCATTATCCAGACCAATGTCAGAAACATTTTCTTATAGTAGTTTTGCAATTTCAGGTCTTATATTTAAGTCATGAGTTCATTTTGTTTTTATCTTTGCATATGGAATGAGATGAGGTTCTAATTTCATGGCTCTGCATGTGGATATCTTATCTTGTTTTCCAACACCATTTATTAAAGAGCCTAGTTTTTTTCCTGTATGTGCTCTTGGCAACTTTGTTGAAGATTAATTGACCATAAATGTGAAGATTTATTCTTAGGCCTGCTGTTTTGTTTCATTTGTCTCTGTTTCTGTTATTAATGCCAGTATCATCTGTTTTGATTACCATGAGTTTACAGTAAATTTTGAGATAAGGTAGTGTGATGTCATTACCTTTGCTCTTTTTTGCTCAAGATTACTTTGGCTCTTCGGCATTGTTTTTTGGATTTTACAAATTATACATTTTTTTCTATTTCTGTAGAAAATATTACTGTAATTTTGATAAGGATTGCATTGATGGGCATATTTCTTTGGGTAGTATGAGTATTTTAACAATATTATTTCAATCCATGAACATGGGATAGCTTTCCATTTATGTGTGTTGTTCAATTTGTTTAATACATGCTTTATAGTTTTCAATGTACAGATCTTTGACCTTCTTGGTTATACTTATTTCTAAGTGTCTTTTAAAAAAATGACTCTTTTCTTTATTTTTATTCAGATAATGCATAGAAACACTAATGATTTTTGTATGTTGATTATGTATCCTGCTACTTTACTGAATTTGTTTGTTAGTTCTAACAGTTTTTCATTTGAATTATATTTATTTTGTTTTGGTTTCTAGGCACTGTGCTCAGGCCAGGAATACAATGATAAATAAGACAGACGTTCTTATTTCAGAGCTGACACACACTATACATAATGTATCAAAAAAAGATTCTTGCTATATTTCTGTTTATTTAGTTATATTTCCAAGAATATAAATAGCATCTGTCTTGACATAAAGCTTTTATGTGTCTTATGTAGTTTATTTGTAAATGTTCTATCTATAAATATAAAACAATAAATTACTAGTTACAGTTAGCTTATGAAAATTCTTAATCATGTCCTGCATTTTACAACTTATAATGTCTACCAAATGTTGGTGTTTTTATTAGTCTTATTTAATATAATAAATATTTGTCTTAATATATTTTAATTCTTCATATGTCTGAAGAAAGCTAATTATGGTTTATCATGTGATTTTTCTTTCATGTATACAATATTATTTAAAATAAATTTTTATAAAATAAGCCAAGTGGTTTTCACTGTAATATGTGTATTACATTAATAAATAATATACATTCTCTACTGCCATTTTATATGCAGTCTTTTAAGCACCAAGTTTATATTTACCAGGAAAAGATTCAATTTGGTGACTTAAGTCATGTCTTTTTTATTCTTTTTTAAGAGTTGGCAGTAGTGTAGGCGTATGTCTGGGCTATTCGCCCAACTATACCAGTGGTTCCCTTTCATTTTCTTTCCCTGATTCAGCATCAAGCATGAGTTACAAATGGTCACCAATCTTCCAGACAAAATATAGCTAAAGCAGAGTAAATTTTTCCACTACATTAGTCATTTGGGACTCCTCTCTGTGGTCAGTACCTGTATGGAAAAACAATTTTAAAAAGTATTTTCACTGATAACAGTCCTTCAAATATATTGTTTTTTCAAAGATCTTCAAACCACAAAGATAGTTCCAGTCAGACATCCAAATGTTTACTCTGAGTCAGAGAGTATCTATCACACACTGTGGTAAGGGATTCCCTAAGTAGGTAACCGAGTTTTCCATAGACACCAAAGGCTCTTAGACATGAATTTGAGTAACCAAGTTTTATTTAGTTTGTTGACTTTTAAGTTTCATTTGAAAACTTTTTTGGCTACTCTGTATAAAGTTTGTAGCTATGTTCTAAAATAAATACAGTGTAGAACAGAACAGAGTTCCAACAGTGAGTTAGCTCATAGATGCATCAGATGTATGGTAGAATTCGGCTGTGAACCCGTCTGGTCTCAGACTTTTTTTGGTCGGTAGGCTATATTGCTATTAATTGCTGTTTCAACTTCAGCCATTGTTATTGGTCCATTCAAGGTTTCAACTGGTTTAGTCTTGGGAGGGTGCAAGTGTCCAGGAATTCATCCATTTCTTCCAGGTTTACTGGTTTATGTGCATAGAGTTCTCTGTAGTAATCTCTGATGGTACTTTGTGTTTCTGTGGAATCAGTGGTGATATCACTCGGTATCTCCTTTATCATTTTTTATTGCATCTATTCAATTCTTCTCTCTCTTCTTTTTTGTTAGTCTGGCTATCAGTCTGTCTATTTTGTTGATCTTTCAAAAAACCAGCTCCTGGATTTGTTACTTTTTTGAAGCGTTTTTGTGTCTCTATCTCCTTCAGTTTTGCTCTGATAATATTTATTGTTTTGTGCTAGCTTTTGAGTTTTTTTGCTCTTGCTCCTCTAGCTCTTTCAGTTTTGATGATAGGGTGTCAAGTTTAGATCTTTCCTCGCTTCTTATGTGAGCATTTGTTGCTATAAATTTCTCTGTAGACACTGCTTTGAATGTGTCCCAGAGATTCTGGTACATTGCGTTCTCCTTCTTATTGGTTTTAAAGAACATTTTTATTTCTGTCTTCATTTCATTGTGTATCCAGTCAACATTCAGGAGCCAGTTGTTCAGTTTCCATAAAGTTGTGTGGTTTTGAGTTAGTTTCTTAATCCTGAGTTCTATTTTCATTGCACTGTGGTCTGAGAGACTGTTTGTTATGATTTCTATTCTTTGCATTTGCTGAGGAGTGGTTTACTTCCAAATATGTGGTCAATTTTAAAGTATGTGTGATGTGGTGCTGAGTAGAATGTATATTCTGTGAATTTGGGGTGGAGAGTTATTTAGATGTCTATTAAGTCCAATTGTTCCAGATTTGCATTCAAGTCCTGTATATCCTTGCTGCTTTTCTGTCTGGTTGATCTAATATTGACAGCAGAGTGTTAAAGTCTCGCACTATTATTGTGTGGGAGTCTGTCTCTTTGTAGTTCATTAAGAACTTGCTTTTTGTATCTGGGTGCTCCTATATTGGATACATATATATTTAGGATAGTTAGCTCTTCTTGTTTTATTGATCCTTTTACCATTATGTAATGTCCTTCTTTGTCTCTTTTGATCTTTGTTGGTTTAAAGTCCATTTTATCAGAGACTAGAATTGCAACCCCTGCTGTTTTTGTCTTTGTTTTTGTTTTTGCTCTCCATTTGCTTGGTAGATCTTCTATCTCTTTAAGTCTATGTGTGTCTTTGCATGTGAGAAGGGTTTCCTGAATACAGTGCACTGATGGATCTCTACTTTTTATCCAGTGTGTTAGTCTGTGCTTTTTGATTGGGGCATTTAGGCCATTTACATTTAACCCTAATATTGCTATGTGTGAATCTAATCCTGTCATTTTGTTACTGGTTGTTTGTTTTGCCCATTGGACGACATAGTTTCTTCATTGCATGGTTGGTCTTTACCATTTGGTTCATTTTTGCAGTGGCTGGTACTGGCTGTTCCTTTCCATATTTAGTGCTTCCTTCAGGACTTCTTATAAGGCAGGTCTGGTGGTGACAAAATCTCTCAGTAATTGCTTGTCCATAAAGGATTTTATTTCTCCTTCACTTATGAAGCTTAGTTTGGCTGGATATGAAATTCTGGGTTGAAAGTTCTTTTCTTTAAGGATGTTAAATATTGGCCCCACTCTCTTCTGGCTTGTAGGGTGTCTGCCAAGAGATCTGCTATGACTCTGATGGGCTTCCCTTTTTGGGTGACCCAACCTTTCTTTCTGGCTGCCCTTAGCATGTTTTTCTTCATTTCAACCCTGGTGAATCTGAAAATTATGTGCCTTGGGGTTGCTCTTCTTGAGGAGTATCTTTGTGGTGTTCTTTGTATTTCCTGTATTTGAATGTTGGCCTGCTTTGCTAGGTTGGGGAAGTTCTTCTGCATAATATCCTGAAGAGTGTTTTCTAGCTTGGATTCATCCGCCCCATCCTCTTCAGGTACACCAATCAATTGTAGATTGGGTCTTTTCACATAATCCCACATTTCTTGGAGGCTTTGTTCATTTCTTTTCACTCTTTTTTCTCTTTTCTTGCCTTCTCATTTTATTTCATTGAGTTGATCTTCAATCTCTGATATCCTTTCTTCTGCTTGATTGATTCGGCTACTGAAACTTGTGTGTGCTTTGCAAAGTTGTCATGCTGCGTATTTCAACTCCATCAAGTCCTTTATGTTCTTCTTTAGGCTGGTTATTGTAGTTAGCATTTCATCTAATCTTTTTTCAAGGTTCTTAAGTTTCTTTGCATTGGGTAGAACATGATCTTTTAGCTCAGAGAAGTTTGTTATTACTCACCTTCAGAAGCTTGCTTCATCTGTTTGTCAAATTCATTCTGTGCCATGTGTTGCTCACTTGCTGGTGAGTGGTTGTGATCTGTCAAGGAAAAAGAGGCATTCTGGACTTTGATGATTTCATCATTTTTTGAGCTAGTTTCTTCCCATCTTCATGGATTTATCTATCTTTGATCTTTGAAGTTGGTGATTTTGAGTGAGGTGTCTGAGTGTATGTCCTTTCTGTTGACTTTGGTGTTATTTCTCCTGTATGAGGCTGTTTTATTTTTATTTATTTATTTATTTATTTATTTATTTATTTATTTATTTACATGGGGCTAGTGTGCTGCTTAAGACAGTCTGTCCCTCAACTGCCTGTAGAGGTGCTGCTGGGCTGGCTCCATCTCAGCTAGGCTGGTGCTTATTCTTCTTCTGGTTTCTGTTTACACTGCTGAGATTAGCCCAACCTTCCCAATGGTGGGTGTCTTTCCCTCCATGGAGCCTGGTTGTCCTGGACAGAGCTCTGTCTGATGTGTTAACTGTGAATCTCTCCCACAAGTGGGCTTCCCCTTATTGGATCTTGTGGGGGTAGGACCTGTCTGGTTGTATCATCCAATGCCCTGCTTTCAACTCTCCCTCTTTCTGTGGGACAGGCAGTTTGGACCTGCAAGCCTTCTCACTGTTAGTCAATGTCTGCACTCTGGTCTGTGCTGACAATTTGCAGCACCAGGCTAGCCAGGGCTGTTGTCTGGGTCTGCAACTCGGGGCGATTCTCAGCAAGGTTGTGTTTTCCTAGACTGCGGACTGCAGAAGTCATGGAGTGAAGCACAGAGTCCTAATCGGAGGACCAAGGGGGTAAAGCTCCCCAATCCTCTGTGCCAGATGCACTTTTTGGTGGGGCAGAGCCCCATCTTTCCTCAGCTTGCCCTCTTTGGGCAGCTCTCATCACCTTTTTTTTTTCCTTTTTTGGTGGGAAGGTTAATCCTGCTGTTCAACCAGTTCCTTTGAAAATAACTCAGTACCTCATTCAGAGATGTGGAAATTACTTTCATTCTGTATCTCACTCACTGGGAGCTGCACTCCAGAGAAGCTCCCTTTTGGCCATCTTGGCGAAAGTCCCCCTTCCAGAACTCTTATGGAGATCCCAGTGTAAAGTAAAACAGAAGTTAATTGCATGAACTGACTTAATAGAAGACTGCAATAATCTTGTTATGTTTTGTTTAAAGCATTGCTAATTATTTTTGTTTTGTATTTCAGAATCAAGAACACATCTTTTATTTTGAGCTATTCACAACATTTAAAGTTGAGTAAAGTACACCAGCATGAACAAAATTAGAACATATTTATGTCTCTTTTCATGATTTCTCCCATATTTGGGGGCAAATTGTGAGTATTCTTAGGTTATAGCAATGCAGTTATTGGCATAAATTCAATAAGAATCTATTTTGTAACACAACACAATTGGAGACACTGGTTATTTTACCAAGACTTTGAATGAAATGACATGTTTTCAGACTGCTTTAAGAAATTGAAGTTGACCTATAGAGCTGACAAAAGCCTTTTAGAAAAACTGGCCCCACATTTTTCCTCTACAGAGTTTCTAGCACTGTAAAAAAATATCATTTTCTGGCAAGCCCAGGAACCCAAAGTTATTTTAGGACTTCGAGAAGAGAGAAATTCACCCAATTTATACAGGTATCTGCAGGCACACACAAAAAATCATTGGCTGGGCTCAAGAGCTTTTAAAATATCTAATTTGAGATTCCTTAAGAAAAACTTCCAGCAAAGCCATTAAAAAAAAGAGCTTGTCTGGCTAAAACTTAGGCCAACTATGATAAGACTAAAGCTTATTTTGCAAATAAATTGATCCTACTCTGATGTGTCTTTGGCAGAAATGTAGAGAGAAAAATTATGTTTCACAAAAACTATAGTATACCTGTTATTAGATTCCAGCCCTGTCCATGGTTTTTGAGTCTCTTTGATGATCCAATATTTGATGGATTCTCAGAGTTATTCACCAGAATCTCTCAAGGCTTTGAATTCACTCTCCATGAACTCCTGAAGCTAGGACTTTTACTCCCTATGATAGGGCTTACTGAAACTGTGGATAAGAGTACTCAATGCAGCTACATTGTCTGGATATATATCTTGGGTTTAGTTATGTGCCAGGAAAATTTAGGACATGGACACACACGAGGTGTTTAGGAGTGGAAGTTTAATAGGCAGAAAAGAAGAGGAAGAAAAATAGCTATCTGCATATAGAGAGAGGGGTCTCTGAGTAGAAAGGATCAGCTGAGGGTGGATGTGCTGGAAGTTGTAGTCCAGTTTGAGGAAGCAGTGTCTAATTTACATGGGGCTCCCAGATTGGTTTGATCAGGTATGACATTTACGTAGTGTGAGGAAGGATGGTCTCATCGTAATCTTATTATGCAGATGAATTCTCCTTGGCCAGCACCATCTGTCTGCTCCTTACTGTACATGTGGCTGGCAGAGAAGGGTAAATGGAGCCACCATCTTGATCATGTCTAGTCCCTACTTCCTGCTAGTATTCTCCCGTGCAAGCTTCCAGCTTATCTGTCTGTGTCTGAAGTTTGACTTTACAGGCTGCTCTTTGTTGGAAAATAATTTGGAGCTGCTTTTCATTAAAAATGAAAGACTTACCAAGGACTTCTGTACCCCCACTATCTGCCTAAGTGATTTCTTCCTAACTCCTGTATCAGTATTAATGTTTTTTGCTATGTGGATGTTGAAATTTAAAGCAGACACCAGTGAATATATACAGACAACTGCAAGATGATTTCACTCCTTTTATCCTGAGAACCACCCTTACCACAACTATGTGCTCTGTCAGCAGGATTAAGTTAGAGTAGTTATCAGTCTTTCTCATCTCTATGGTTCACACCTCAGAATTGAGTCAATCTGAAGCACAAGTTGGGTGCTTAAATAATCTTTTCAGAAATTATAACTGAGAAAAATCTAAAGTGACTGATTACATCTTTAGTCTAGCTTCAAAGGTTGCCTGTCTTCACTCATTTTTTGACATAGGCCAAACTAATCATGGAGAAAAATAATTTATAATTTAGATTTGAAGCAGGGGTGATAATAGGCCTTCTTGAAACTGATCCCTCCCTTGTTCAGTGGCTGAAATTCACCTTTCTAAAACTAATGAAAGTCCACAAGATTAGGATCATGGGAGGGTCCTGAATTCTGCTAAAATGTAGGTATTGTTTCTATAATCCTTTGCTGCTCTGGAGTCATGTGGCTAGAGGTCACAGGATTTATGACATCCCCGATTGATAGCATCACTGTCGTAGAGCCTAAGATTGGTCTTTGGAGATGTTTTTGCTTACTTTTGAATTCTCAGGACTGACTGACCCCACCCATACTCATGACTCATGACTCAACTGGTTCTGTGGTCTCCCCACTAGAGGTAGACTCAGTGTATTAAGAATCATTTTCCCTGCCCCTATGATTGCATCCCCAACCAGTCAGCAGCACCCATTTCCTAGTACCCTGCCTACTAAACTATGCTTCAAAACCCAAAGCTTCAAGCCTTCAGGGAGATTAATTTAAGTAATAAGTTTATCTTTTGTGTGGCCAATCTTGTGTCAGTTAAACTCTTTACTACACTAATAATAAAAAATAGAGTTGGGGATCAGGAAATAACTACATTGCAAGGTAATTTATTGGTAAATTATAGCTTGAAGTCTCCTTTTTTAGCAGACTATTTCCTCTCAAAAGAGATTGGAATCCCTTTGTATAAGTAGAATCTGAGTGGCATTTTTCTTAATTAGAGATATATGTATACCTAAGTATTTTATGCCATTTGAAATACTCTTGTTTTCTAACATGCTTTTATTAAGATAAAGAACCTCATTAGTCAACAATTTTAGATATATTACTACTTACCTGGTTTGATTTGCACAGACTTTTTTGGTAATAATTTCTCTTAAATTAGGTTGTGAGTACCTAGAGCTGAGACAATGTATTGTGTTCATCTATATAATTCAGGAACTATGCACTTGAAATTGAATTAGCCCCAAATGGAACTGAATTAGCCCTACATGTAAGTCCTGAGATATCCTAGATTCATTATGATTTTGAATCAGGGAGCACTTCAGAAGACTTAGCCTGACAAGTGATCATCATCAGATGAGCCCTCAAGTGTGCTATGTTGGCATTATTCAAGCTGCACAAATTGAATTTATTTCCGTGTCCGGCTTGTTATTGCTAGAAATGGAATTTTTATGAAAAAAAAATATTTTCTTGATGTCCCTAGCATTTCTACTTTGTTACACTTGGTTAATTACAGTGAAAGTCCCAGTCCTTTTATTCAATAAACAAATATTTATGACTACATTTTATGTTCCAGGCACTGTTCTAAGTGCTTGATATATGCCATTGAAGGAAACACTGATTGTTTTGATCTCCTGATACAATTCACATTGAAGCAGGGGTTGGGAGGTAGACAACAGAAAAATGCATGAAGTTGATAATATGCCAAAAGAAGAAAAGTGGTAAAGAAAAAAACAGAGTGGTAAGGAATATCTGGAATAAGAAAAGCAGGAGGGTTTCACCTTGTATTTTAAAGAGGTGGTCATTGAGAAGGTGATGTCTTAATCTCCGAAAATAAAACCTTTTATGTAGATAGCAGTCAGTGCAAAGGCTCTAAGTTGGAGGCACATCTAGTACTTAGAAATGGTGAGGACTCCAAGTGCTGGTGCAGTCAAAGTGAGAGGGAAGGCAGTGTGAGATGAGGTCATAAAGGCAGTAAGGGAGTCAATTTAAGAATTATCTGGCTATTATAAAGACTTATTTTTGCTCTGAATAAAAATGGAAGCCAGGGCAGGGTTCTGTTCAAATATTCTATATCTTTATAGTCTCTATCTTTATTTCCACTATTAATAATAGGAGTGTATCAAAATATCCCATTATAGTAGCAGATCTGTCTATTTCCCTATAGTCTTATAAGTTTTGCTTTAAATGTTTTATTGGGTGAATATAAGTTAAGAACTGTCATAAATCCATGGTGAATTCAATGTTTAAAAATCATTATGTAGAGGCTACTACTAATAAAACTGTTTATGTACAAAAAAATTGATTTTGTCTGAGAGTAATATGTAACTACTACAATGCATTTTGGCTACTATTTGTCTGATAGGTTTCTTGTTTTTCATTTTACTACTTTCCACTTTCTTTAGCTTATGGATATACTTCAGAGAAAAAGCATGCAGCTTGATGATGGCTTTGCTTATTTCTTTGTTTTCTTTTTTTCTTTTCCAATTCTATCTGGTATTCTTTATATTTTCACAAATCCGTATTTTATTCTTTTTATATTTGCAGTTATTGTGCTTTCTATATCTTCTGTATTTTTATGATCTTTCTTTTTTGATTTATTTTATGAATTGATTACTTACATTGTTTTTATTTATCATATATATTAATTTGAGAATTATAAACAATTTCACTTTATAAAGCTTATGCTTGAAAATGTACTATGTACATTTAACTGGATATTAAATAATACTTTAGTTGTTACTGGAAAAATGTAAGAACCTTAGGAAATCCCACTTTGATTATTTTAAATAGTAATATTGTCCAGCAGTTTATTTCTGTTCTTTTTACAAGTAGTAAAACCAAATTAAATTATTATTATTATGAGGATTACTTTTATATATTATCTATTATATTGTCTTTATTTCCCCAGAGGGAGTGTTACAGTTCTCCTTTAGCTCTGCTATCTGCAACAGCTTAAGTGTTAACAGCGCAGTGGGCCCTCTGTCGTTGCATGAGGTGGCCGCCTTCCATCAGTGTGGGCTAAGGGCAAGTGTGACAGCTCTTTGTATTCACACTCTTGGCACCTGAGCTCTTCTATGGCTTCCAGGAGAAATGATGGCCCACAAACAAATTGAAGGATAGTAAATGTGGGAGATTTTAATGATGATGGAGGTGGCTGTCAGTGTGAAGTGGAGTGGAAAAGAGGATAGGGCAGGTAGGAAGGTAATCTTCCCCTGCAGTCCAGCCATCTCTGGTCAGATATTTCTCCAAAGTTACATTGTCAGTCTGTCCCTCTGAAGTCAAACCACTTCTCTCTGATGCCCAGCCATAATCTCTAATGTCCAGCTGCTTCTCCTCCCTCTGCCAGCTGAGCCTGGGGTTATTATAGGCACAAGGTGGGGGCAGATTGGGTCCATGGATGGTTTTGGAAAAAGAAACACTCAAGTGGGAAAACGGGAGTAAGTTCTCACTTTGGGCCAAGGTCTCAGGCTTTACAGTTTCATCAGGGACCAACCCCTTTCTGCCTAGAATTTCTCTGTCTCCTACCTCTGTAATTGTATCAATAGTACCAATGTATTGGGTGATTATACCATATGGACAAGTAAAATGGATGATAACAATGCCACAGAGAATGGGAGTCATTACTTGCCATCCCCTCCTGCCACCCATAGTGTCTTTCCTCCCCTGGCCAAAGGGTCCAGCTGGGTCCAAACCAGGGGAAGGATAGAGTGATTAAAGAAACCCATTTGCATAGAGCAAGAGGTTCTTCTTTCACTTTTAAACTGTATGTTTCCTTTTTTATGTGAGCTAATTATTTTCCTGCCTAAGTACACTGCTTATAACAGAGAAGCAACAGAGGATCAACCCCACTGGCTAAGAACTGCAAATCTGCCAAGGACCATCTGAAAATTAATGTAAATTAATCTCTGCACCTGCCAAGACACTGTTTTGTCCTGAACTCAGTTCTTTTTTTTTTTTTTTCGACTCAGAGACTTACTCTGTCACCCAGGGGCTAAAGTGTATTGGACCATCATGGTTCACTGCAACCTCCAACTCCTAGGTTCAAGTGATTCTCTTGCCTCAGCCTCCTGAGTAGCTGGGACTACAGGCATGCACTACCATGGTGGCTAATTTTTGTGTTTTTAGTAGAGACAAGGTTTCACCATATTGGTCAGGCTGCTCTTGAACTCCTGACTTTGTGATTCATCCACCTCAGCCTCCCAAGAAAACTCAGTTCTAAACTTTATATTGAGAACTGATCTGAAGGAAAAGTAAAAGCAGATCTGAAGGATCCAAAGCCAGGCAACGGGAACAGTATAAATGGATGGGACTAATTCCTGCCAATTAAGCCACTGCTTCATGGAAGGAGGCCATGCTCCATGGCATAGATAAGAACAAAAAGGTTGCTGACAGTAGGGAGCATGGAGGCATAAGAGAGTATAGACAATTCCTATTCTCTAGACTCTCCCTGCTTCATGAGTGCAGGCTGCAGTGGCACCCATGGATGGTATCTGTTTAAGTTTGCTGAGTCTTGGGAATACAAAGACAGAAGAGAAAAGGGGGAAGCCCCTTTCTCTCTCCTTCACACCCCAAGTTTTCACTAAAAGAGGGAAAAGCAATGAGGAATACCTACTTTCCTCTTTTTTAGAAGGGATAACCATCTATCTTTACCATCCTCACTCTTCTGGAGTGTATCCTGAATCACTGGGACTGCTTTTGCCCTCAGATCTGGAGGTAAAATGCTTCACAGTTTTTTGCGCAAAGGTTTGGCCAAATTATTATCTGTAGGAAGAACTAGCTTGGCTTCAGAAAGGAACAATGTGTAATACCATCCTGCAGTTGAACCTCTTCTGTAAATGTGAAGGCAAATGGTCTGAGACCCCATATGCACAGGCTTCCTATACCTTGCAGGGTACTCCAGACCTTTGCTGACAGTGTAGGATTGATCCAGCCCTCCTGTTTGCCATCTCAGGAGAGGACACAATGGACAATCCCAGGAAACCAAATAAACAAATCTCGGAGGTACCTCCAGTAGGGGAGCCAGCAACCTCTGGCCCTGCTCCTCCAGGTTCACACCAACCTCTCTATCCATCTTCAGCCTCTTATTTGCCCCCTCTTAGAAATCCTCACCCTAAACAAGCACCAGTTTCACTCTTGTCCCTCCAACAGATGCCCGATGAATTTGGCCCCAGTAAGGTCTAGGTATCCTTCGTTCTACAGAACTTAAGGCAAATTAAGGGGATCTTGACAAGTTTTCAGATAACTTTGATATGTAGAGGGCTTTCCAGAATGTAACCCAAGTATTCAAATTCTGCTGGAAAGATGATGTTATATTAATTTTGAATCAAACCCTAACACCAAGAAGCAGGCTGCTCTGAAAGCAGCAGAGAGATTTGGGAAAGAGTTTTGTATCACATATGGGGTTGGGGTCAAACTTATCCAACTGGAAAAGAAGCAATATCATTGGACAACCCTAAATGGTATCCCAATGATGATATGGGAAAATGGAAAAGGAAACACTTTCAAGTGTGCATAATGGAGGATTTATGCTGGACTAGAACTAAGCCTCTCAATTATGCCAAGCTATCCATGACAGACCAGAGTTTTGATGAGAATCCCACTGCCTTCCTGGGAAGGCTAAGAGAGGCCATGATAAAGCACACCTCTCTGTCTCTTGATTCAGTCAAGGGACAACTAATCTTAACAGATAAATGTATTACTCAGGCAGCCCCTGATATCAGGAGGAGGCTGCAGAAACAGGCTCTGGGACAAGATAGTGTGATGTTGTCTTGGTTGGGTCTCCTCACATGGGGCACCAGCTGTGGCATTTCCTTTGTCCTTTTTTCGATTCATTGGAGGCCTTTGTGCATGATTTCTCCCCACTTGTGCCCAGAGCTTTACGTCTAATGTGTTCTCTGCTGGGACCCATGGCAATCCCAACAAGACAGTATGTTAGAGAACCTCCTGAAAGTGGCCACCTTAGTCTTTTACAAGTCACTGGAATAGATTATTGGATTCACTATACCTGAGTAAAAGCCTGAGAAGTCAACAGAGTTACCTCCATCAGCTCAGAAGAGCACCCGAAGTACCAATGTGAAGAGACTGTGGACCTTAAGCTAAAAGTCACAAAAAGGTGTTAATAATTAACCTTCCATGGACATCCTCTTTATAGTCCTGCCTATGCTTGCTGTTCTTACCTTTGTTGTGATCTATATCAGGAGGTATAATGTTTTCAGAGTGATCAGTATATTTCACTTCTAATTTCTGTAATCTTTGGCTCTAGATTTTTTTCTTTTAACTCCTTTTTGTATAATCACATATCTGATTCATGCATACATAACCTTGTAATAATTATTGTTTCTTGCCTAGAGGCCATCAAAATCTAAATGTCAGGCAACTAAAGTCTCAGACAATGGCTTCCTTCTCTGGGTACCCTTAGGTAGACCTCTAAGAGGAATCTGACTTTCATTCTCCCCGAAACAATGCCCCGTCAGCAGGAAGTACTTAACACCAGTCATCATCTGTATTCTACGGGAAGTTAGATGTGCCTCTTGAGAAGAGAGGAAATGATACAATGATAGAGGCAAAGAAATTGTAGGCAGCAAAGGGTGGGTTTCCGGCAAAGCCCTACCCCCAAGCTGAAAAGCCTGAGACTCCTGCCCAAGATGAGAACTTACATCCCTGTTTTCCTGCTCAAATGTTGCTTTTTCCAAAACTACCCATGGCCCCACCCCACCCACTATCCTGTGCCTATAAAAATGCCAGGATCCACGGGCAGAAGGAGGAGAAGCAGCTGGACATTGCAAACTGTGGCTGGACATCAGAGAGAAGTAGCTTGATTTCAGAGGGACAGCTTGTTGGCATAACTTCAGAGAAGAACCTGACCAGAAATGACTGGGCTGCAGGGGAAGGTTACCTTCCCACTCTGTCCTCTTTTCAGCTCTCCTTCCTGCTGAGAGCCACCTCCATCGGTATATAAAATCCCTCACATTTACCATTCTTCAGTTTTTCGTGCCACTTAATTTCTCCTAGATGCCAGACAACAGCTTGGGTGCCACAAGGAAGGATACATGGTGAAACCCTGTCTCTACTAAAAATATCTAAAAAAAAAATTAGCTGGGCATGGTGGTGCATGCCTGTAATCCCAGCTACTCAGGAGGCTGAGGCAGGAGAATTGCCTGAACCCAGGAGGCGGAGGTTGCGGTGAGCCGAGATGGCGCCATTGCACTCCAGCCTGGGTAACAAGAGCGAAACTCCGTCTCAAAAAAAAAAAAAAAAAAAAAAAAAAAAAAAAAAAAAAAAAAAAAAAGGATACAAAAAGGCTACCACATTTGCCCTTTGTCCTTCCTGGTGGAAGGCAGCTGCCTCACAGGAAAAGGCAGAGGGCCCACTTAGGCTGTCTGCAGAGGGCAGAGCTAAAATATCACTGTAACACTCCCTCTGGGGCTTCAGGCTCGCGGGCATCGCCCTCCCCAAATGTTGCTACAAGGCTTTCATGGAGTTTTGCCCCTGCTGTTGCCCAAAAGTTCTCACCCCAGCTCCTGCACTCACTCACCTGTGTGCTTCCTTCAGAGAGGAGTGGAACGCAGTAGGTCCGAGTGAGTGGATGGAGTTCACCCCTGCTGGCGCTGAAGTGGCTGGCTGGTTTCAGCCCTCCAGCACTCCAGTTCCCGTCTTTTTTTCTCATAGGCTCCCTCTTGCGAGGAGTTTAAAGCTGCAGGCTGGGTAAGTGAGGCACCCTTGTTGAGAGTCCTGGGAAGGGTTCAGGGAAATATCCTGATTCCCTGTTATTTTTTTGATCAGTTTTATTTTAGACCAGTTAGGCATTAGAATAATAAAGGGCTTATTTTACCTTCATTTTTGTTCCTTGTCCAATACTCCTTCATTCTTGGCTCAGGTTTAAGTTTCTGACCATATATATTTTCTTCTGTCTGAAGAATTTTTTTCCCCCATTTATTGGAGGGCATATCTATGGGAGATTTTTTCCTTCAGTTTTTATTTTACTGTAACAGATTTTATCTTTTAATATTGAAGGATAATCTCTCAGTATATTAGGATTCTAGATAAAGTTCTTTTGAGGTGTTAAGTATATTACTCTGCTCTTTTTTTTTTTTGCTTGTATGTATTCTGATGAGAATACAATATAATTCATATACTTGTTCTTGTATAGTAAAAATATTTTTATTCCTCTGGCTTACTTCAAGATTTTCTTTTTGTCTTTGGTATCTCCAGTTTCAATATAACATGTTGAGGTGTATTTTTGGGATTTGTCCTACATGTTATTTCCCAAGCCGATTATTTGATCTGTGGTTTGGTGTCTATTATAATTTTAGAAAATATTGATCATTGTTTCTTCATAAGATACATGATTTTATATAAATGATATAAAATATAACATAATTATATATGTATATACAATATTCTCTACAGATATTTTAATTATACATGTATTACTCTCCAATATTCTGTTCTACATGTGTGTGTATATATAATTTCTATATATATCTCTTTATTAGATATACATAGCTCTATATAGAATTGTATATAGACAGAAATAGATATATATTTCACATATTTGTTAATGTTATATTTTAAAATGCTATCAAATGTTATCATATTTAAAACAAATATAACAGCCCCTCCCCAAGACTATATATCTATATATATATGAAAGAAATATATACTATGTATTATATATATAAAATGCAACTTTATCATATATGTTTCTTTTTGCGGTTTTTTTCCTTGGCATTTCAGTTGAAAGTTTCTCTTGACCTGGCCTCGAGTTCACTTCAGCTGTGTCACATTCACAGATGAATCCTTTGAGACACACATCATTTCTATTACTGTGTTTCATACTTCTAGGATTTCCTTCTGATTATTTTATAGTGTTCATCTCTCTGATTACATCACCCATCTGTACTTTTATTGTGTCTCTTCATTTCATTAGAACCTATAATATATTAATCATGGTTATTTTAAATTCCCTGCCTAATAATTCCTACATCTGTGTTACAGTGTAGTCTGGTTCTAATGATTGCATTTTCTCTTCAGAGAGTGTTATATTTCATAGCTTTTAGCATGCCTTCTCAATATGTGGTGAAAGCTGAATATAATATATTAGGTAATAGGAACGGAGATAAATAGGCTCTTGCTGTGAGGATTTAGGCTAATATGCCTGAGAGCTGTGAAGTTTTTAAGGTTTGTTGTAGATGTAGGTACCATAAGCTTTCATGTCATTTAGTGTTTCTGATTTTTCTCCTCTCTCGACCTTGGGCTTCTGTTAAGTACTCTTCCTTAGAGAGAGTCTGTGTCTTACACCTCTTTACCTGTTATCTTTATTACTGTACCACAACCTTGGTACAGTAATAAAGATAACTGTACAAGATTTAATGTTATCATTAAACCTGGTACAGTAATAAAGATAACTGTACAGATTTAATGTTATCATTAAATAACATTTAATGTTATTTAATGTTATTAAATATGATAAAATGTTATTAGGTATAAAATATCATTTTTTAAACAAATATAACAGCCCCTCCCCAAGACTATCTATCTATATAGATAGATATAAATATAGATAGAAATATATTTATTTTTGCATTTTTGTCTTTTGGCATTTCAGTTAAAATTTTCTCTTGATCTGGCTTCAAGTTCACTTCAACTGTGTCAAATTTACAGATTAATCCTTTGAAGACATACATCATTTCTATTATTGTGTTTTGTGCTCCTAGAATTTCCTTCTGATTCTTTTATAGTTTTCATCTCTCTGCTTACATCACCCAGCTGTACTTTCTTCACTGTGTCTCTTCATGTCATTAGAACCTATCATATACTACTCACAGTAATTTTAAAGCCCGTCTGATAATTCTCCCTTATTCCCCATCCTCTTCCACATTATAACATTGTTTATTTGTTTAATGCCTTGAACATTATTTATCATACTCCCCTCCCTTAGATGAGATGCAAAAGGTGGAGGGAAGTACAGTTCAGAGGAATTACCTATCCCCAGTTGTTCTAAGGGTTCAGAATTATGCGTTGGCAAAGTATTTTCTGCTGAAGAGTAGCCTTTTTTTTAACAGAGAAGGCTCTGGATATGCTTATTCCTCAATACACTGAGCATCTTCATTTCTACATTCACACAAGGAAAAGAGAATTAAGAAAACCTGGTGGGATTTCTGGAAAAAAGGATGAAAAAAATGGGAGGTCTTCCCAAGACTATAGCCTGCAGGAGTTTCTATTTATTTATTTATTTATTTATTTATTTATTTATTTATTTGCTAGCCCACATTCAGCCTCAAGCAAATCAAAATTAGTATTTAAATGTTCACATCAATTATGGCTTCAATGGCTCTGACCTAAATAAGGTAGATCTTAGTTGCTCTATCTCCCTGGAAGAGTCTCTCCCCAGCTTTTGGAGTATTGCTTTGTTCCTAAAGTTTGTTTTCTGATGGATCCAAAACCAGCAATTGAATGTAAGTTTTTCCAACTATTGCTTGTTGCAAGGATAGGAGAGATGATTTTCAAGAACTTTACATGGCTAGTTTGATACCAGAAGTCCCCAAGTGGTCTTATCTAAATCAGTAAAGACAGTGTAATTGCCATCCTCTGCCAAGTGTGATATATTCTGTGCTGTTCTTTCTTCACTTTGACGTTCTCTGCACTTTTTGATTACTAATTTCCAATCCATTGTTCTCTTTCTTATTGTACCATAAATTATGAATATCAGAATCTGATTCATACTTGTAACTTTCTGGATCCAGAACTTTCTGGGTCCAGATTATCTCCTCAACTTTCTACTATCATTCTTCTACACACTATTCTCTACTCAGCGTATACATAAAGTAATTTCTGAAGCTGTCTCCAAAAAGAATACAATGATAAGAGGGAGCTAATATCACGGACTCCATCTTGCTTCTAAATCTAACTATCCTTTCTTATTCCTGCAAGTAAGCTAACTATGGGAGGAATTCAGTCTATAATCTAAAACAAATATAATAACAGCCCCTCCCTAGCCTAGCTTCCTCCTTGCTCAGAGACCAAATCTATACCATTACTGAAAGGCCACAAAGTTAGAATTGTGGTAAAGGCCTGAAATCTATTACTACATAGGCAGAAGTTAAATGGTAACCAATCATTGTTCCTTAGCTTGCTTTTCTATGGTTATTTACTTACTGCTAAGAGAGTCACATAACTGGGGGCCAGAAGACTTACAACTTCCCAAAATTGCTTCTGTAGATAACACAACTATTATGGACCTCAGGACTAGTCTTTAAGATATTCTTCAGTTTGCATTCTTGTGGACCAACTGATGCCCACTGGAGTCACAAGCCATACCAAGGAACTGACTCAACTTGTCCTGCAACTTCCACCCAGAAACTGCCTCAGTTTATGAAGACAGTTTATTTACCACTACAGTTTCACTCCTAAGCAATCAGCATCCTCCATTCCCAGTCCTCTTTTCCAGCAAATAATCCTTAAAAGCCTTACCTCTGAGTTCTTGCGTAGGCAGATTTGAGACATTTTTCCCATCTTCCTCACTCAGCTGCCTTGCAATTATTAAACCCTTTCTTTGAAGCAACACCTGCTGTTCTCACTGTGTCCACTGATTTTGGACATTGGGCAAAAGGAACACAGGAGGGCAACAATATTTTCTCCCTCCATTTCAAATAACTGGTATGAAAATAACTAGATTTTGGCACAATGTTTTGGCCTTTTCCGTTTCGAATGTAACTTTTCCTGAAATTTACTTTTTGTTTTTAGTTGCTCAATCCAAGTTTACATTTATAGCCTGCTGCTGGCTGTGCTTTCACCCTTCATTTTTCCTCACCCCAATTCCTAGAACTTCCAAAACATATTATTATAACTTTAGCACTTTAGATCCCTTTTGGAGTTGATTGCAGTTTTCAGTTCAATCAATTTTATATGCTACCATTCTGAACTCCATACTATAACCCCAATATGATTATATAACTTGTAATAAAATTACAGAGGCATTCTGGAAAATTCTTGTAAATATTGATTCTATCTATATTATAACATTATATTGATCTACTTCTTGTTTTGTTTTACTCAGAGCTTTAGAGAAAATGTTCAAGGCTTGGATCCGACTTTCAAGATGGCCGCCTAAGAACAGCTCAGGACTTCAGCTCCCAGTGAAAGTGCAGAGGGTGAGTGGACGCCACATTTCCAGACGAACTCTTATTGCCCACAGACCAGGAGATACCCAGGCAGAGGGGTCGCCAGCGTCGCAGTCCCAGCCGGTGTGGCTGTTTTGGCCCCCGCGGGGCTGATTCCGCCCGCGCGGCTGCTGTGACCACTCCCTGTTGCTGCGGTTCTCCGTACAAAAGCCACTGGTCTGGGAGCCCTCTTAGCTGGCGAGCAGAGCCCTGAGACGGCAGAATAGCCCATTCATCTGAAATAGCGAGCCAGGCCAGGAGATTCCTAGGCAAAAAATCCGCCAGGAGCCGGCGCCGCGGTTCGAGCCGACTCCGTGAGTCGCAGCATGGGAGATCCCGGCGCCTTTTCAACAAGCGACCAGAACGCGGGGTCGTTCAACTTAAAAGAAAAGACTCTGAGTCAGGGAGCCAGGTGATCAGGCTCGGTTGGTCCCACCCCTCCACCCCCAACAACAACGAAAACAAAAACAGTAATTGGAAACCCTCTGGGTTGAGCCCTTCAAACCAAGCACAGCTCTGTGGGGGAGGGGCTTCCGCCATTACTGAGACTCTCCACCTCTACGGAGGCAGGCTGCCGTTGCCGAGGCAACCCGCCGTTGCCGAGGCAACCTGCCACAACAGAGAGAGTCCACCATAACAGAGGCGGGGCCACCATTGCCCAGACAGTTCTAACTACGCCCAAATAAAAAGGACTACAGGGAAGAGCTCAGGGCAGCTGGGCGGAGCCCACAGCAGCTCAGCAAAGCCCCTGCGGGCAGGCAGAGGCTAGGCCTGCTGCTAGCTGGGCGGGTCCGACCTGAAAAAAAAAAAAAAATCAAAAAAGGCAGTAGTGCAACGGAAACTCATAAAGCTCCAACTCCCTGGGACAGAGACAGACAACAGGTGGATAAACCCACAAAAATGGGTAGAAACCAGCGTAAAAAGGAGGAAAACTCCCGAAACCAGAACACCTCTCCTCCTAAAAGTGATCACAACTCCTCACCAGCAAGGGAACCAGACCGGATGGAGAAGGAGGGTGATGAAATGACAGAATCAGACTTCAGAAGATGGGTAGTAAGAAACTACAATGAGCTAAAAGAACATGTTCTAACCCATCGCAAAGAAAATAGGAACCTTGAAAAAAGATTGGACGAACTGCTGACGAGAATGGACAGCATAGAGAGGAGAATAAGTGAATTGATGGAGCTGAAAAACGCAACACGAGAACTTCGTGAAGCATGCACAAGCTTCAACAGCCGAATTGACCAAGCAGAAGAAAGGATATCAGAGGTCGAAGACCAACTCAATGAAATAAAAAGAGAAGGCAAGAACAGAGAAAAAAGCGCAAAAAGGAATGAACAAAATCTTCAAGAAATGTGGGACTATGTGAAAAGACCTAATCTACGTCTGATAGGTGTACCTGAATGTGATGAAGAGAATGAATCCAAGCAGGAAAATACTCTTCAGGATATTATCCAGGAAAACTTCCCCAACCTAGCAAGGCAGACCAATATTCAAATCCAGGAAATACAGAGAACACCACAGAGATATTCCTCAAGAAGAGCAACCCCAAGGCACATAATCGTCAGATTCACCAGGGTTGAAATGAAAGAGAAAATGCTAAGGGCAGCCAGAGAGAAAGGTCGGGTTACCCACAAAGGGAAGCCCATTAGACTCACAGCAGATCTCTCAGCAGAAACCCTACAAGCCAGAAGAGACTGGGGGCCAATATTCAACATCCTTAAAGAAAAGAACTTTCAACCCAGAATCTCCTATCCAGCCAAACTCAGCTTCATAAGTGAAGGAAAAATAAAATCCTTTGTGAACAAGCAAGCACTCAGAGATTTCATCACCACCAAACCTGCTCTACAAGAACTCCTGAAAGAGGCTCTACACATATAAAGGAACAACCAGTACCAGCCACTCCAAAAACACACCAAATGGTAAAAAAGCAGCAACACAATCAAGAATCTGCATCAACTAACCAACAAAACAGCCAGGTAGCATCAAAATGACAGCATCAAATTCACACATAACAATACTATCCCTAAATGTCAATGGACTAAATGCCCCAATCAAAAGACACAGACTGGCAAATTGGATAAAAAGCCAAAACCCATCAGTGTGCTGTATCCAGGAAACCCATCTTACAGGCAAGGATACACAAAGGCTCAAAATAAAGGGATGGAGGAAGATCTACCAAGCAAATGGAGAGCAAAAAAAGGCAGGAGTTGCAATTCTCATCTCTGATAAAAGAGACTTTAAAGCAACAAAGATCAAAAGAGACAAAGAAGGACATTACATAATGGTAAAAGGATCACTGCAACAAGAAGAGCTAACGATCCTAAATATATACACACCCAATACAGGAGCACCCAGATACATAAGGCAAGTTCTTAATAACTTACAAAGAGACTTAGACTCCCACACAATAATAGTGGGAGACTTTAACACCCCATTGTCAATATTAGACAGATCAACCAGACAGAAAATCAACAAGGATATCCAGGACCTAAACACAGACCTGGAACGAGCAAACCTAATAGACATTTACAGAACTCTCCACCCCAAATCCACAGAATATACATTCTTCTCAGCACCACATCACACCTACTCTAAAATTGACCACATAATTGGCAATAAATCACTCCTCAGAAAATGCAAAAGAACAGAAATCATAACAGTCTCTCAGACCACAGTGCAATCGAGTTAGAACTCAGAATGCAGAAACTAACTCAGAACCGCACAGCTTCATGGAAACTGAACAACTTGCTCTTGAATGTTGACTGGATAAACAATGAAATGAAGGCAGAAATAAAGATGTTCTTCGAAACCAATGAGAACGAAGACACAACATACCAGAATCTCTGGGACACATTTAAAGCAGTCTCTAGAGGAAAATATATAGCAATGAGTGCCCACATGAGAAGAAAGGAGAGATCTAAAATTGACACCCTATCATCAAAATTGAAAGAGCTAGAGGAGCAAGATCAAAAAAACTCAAAACCTAGCAGAAGACAGGAAATAACTAAGATCAGAGCAGAACTGAAGGAAATAGAGACACAAAAAACTCTTCAAAAAATCAATAAATCCAGGAGCTGGTTTTTTGAAAAGATCAACAAAATAGACAGACCACTAGCCAGATTAATAAAAAAGAAAAGAGAGAATAACCAAATTGATGCAATAAAAAACGATAAAGGGGATATCACCACAGATTCCACAGAAATCCAAACCATCATCAGAGATTATTACAAACAACTCTATGCACATAAACTAGTAAACCTGGAAGAAATGGATAAATTCCTGGACACCTGCAACCTCCCAAGCCTAAACCTGGAAGAAGCCGAAACCCTGAATAGACCAATAACATGGTCTGAAGTCGAGGCAGCAATAAAGAGCCTACCACCCAAAAAAAAGCCCAGGTCCAGATGGGTTCACAGTTGAATCCTACCAGACATACAAGGAGGAGCTGATACCATTCCTTCTGAAACTATTCCAGACAATCCAAAAAGAAGGAATCCTTCCCAAATCATTTTATGAGACAAACATCATCCTGATACCAAAACCCGGCAGAGACTCAACAAGAAAAGAAAATTTCAGGCTAATATCCATGATGAACATAGATGCAAAAATCTTCAATAAAATACTGGCAAACCGATTGCAACAGCATATCAAAAAGCTCATCCACCATGATCAAGTAGGATTCATCCCGGGGATGCAAGGCTGGTTCAACATACGCAAGTCCATAAACGTAATTCCCCACATAAACAGAACCAAAGACAAAAACCACATGATTATCTCGATTGATGCAGAGAAGGCTTTTGACAAAATTCAACAACCCTTTATGCTAAAAACCCTCAATAAACTAGGTATTGACGGAACGTATCTCAAAACAATAAAAGCTATTTACGACAAACCAACAGCCAATATCATACTGAATGGGCAAAAACTGGAAGCATTCCCTTTGAAATCTGGCACTAGACAAGGATGCCCTCTCTCACCACTCCTATTCAATATAGTACTGGAAGTTCTAGCCAGAGCAATCAGGCAAGAAAAAGAAATAAAGGGTATCCAAATTGGAAAGGAGGAAATCAAATTGTCTCTATTTGCAGATGACATGATTGTATATCTGGAAGACCCCATCATCTCAGCCCCAAATCTCCTGAAACTGATAAACAACTTCAGCAAAGTCTCAGGATACAAAATCAACGTGCAAAAATCACAAGCATTCCTATACACCAGTAATAGACTCCAAGAGAGCCAAATCAAGAACGAACTGCCATTCACAATTGCTACAAAGAGAATAAAGTACCTAGGAATACAACTAACAAGGAACGTAAAGGACCTCTTCAAGGAGAACTACAAGCCATTGCTCAACGAAATAAGAGAGGATACAAACAGATGGAGAAACATTCCATGTTCATGGTTAGGAAGAATCAACATCGTGAAAATGGCCATACTGCCCAAAGTAATTTACAGATTCAACGCTATTCCCATCAAGCTACCAATGACCTTCTTCACAGAACTGGAAAAAAACACCTTAAACTTCATATGGAACCAAAAGAGAGCCCGCATAGCCAAGTCAATTCTAAGCAAAAAGAACAAAGCGGGAGGCATCACACTACCGGACTTCAAACTATACTACAAGGCTACAGTAATCAAAACAGCATGGTACTGGTACCAAAACAGAGATATAGACCAATGGAACAGAACAGAGGCCTCACAGGAAATACAACATACCCACAACCATCTGATCTTCGACAAACCTGACAAAAACAAGCAATGGGGAAAGGACTCCCTGTTTAATAAATGGTGTTGGGAAAACTGGCTAGCCATGTGCAGAAAGCAGAAACAGGACCCCTTCCTGACACCTTACACCAAAATTAACTCCAGATGGATTAAAGACTTAAACATCAGACCTAATACCATAAAAACCTTAGAAGAAAATCTAGGCAAAACCATTCAGGACATAGGTGTAGGCAAGGACTTCATGACCAAAACGCCAAAAGCAATGGCAACAAAAGCCAAAATAGACAAATGGGACCTAATCAAACTCCACAGCTTCTGCACGGCAAAAGAAACAGTCAGTAGAGTGAATCGGCAACCAACAGAATGGGAAAAAATTTTTGGAGTCTACCCATCTGACAAGGGGCTGATATCCAGAATTTATAAAGAACTAAAGCAGATCTACAAGAAAAAAACAAACAAGCCCATTCAAAAATGGGCAAAGGATATGAACAGATACTTTACAAAAGAAGACATACAGGAGGCCAACAAACATATGAAAAAATGCTCATCATCACTGGTCATCAGAGAAATGCAAATCAAAACCACATTGAGATACCATCTCACGCCAGTTAGAATGGCGATCATTAAAAAATCGGGAAACAACAGATGCTGGAGAGGATGTGGAGAAATAGGAACACTTTTACACTGTTGGTGGGAATGTAAATTAATTCAACCATTGTGGAAGACAGTGTGGCGATTCCTCAAGGACCTAAAAATAGAAATCCCATTTGACCCAGCAATCCCATTACTGGGTATATATCCAAAGGATTATAAATCATTCTACTACAAGGACACGTGCACACGAATGTTCATTGCAGCACTGTTTACAATAGCAAAGACCTGGAACCAACCCAAATGCCCAACGATGATAGACTGGATAGGGAAAATGTGGTACATATACACCATGGAATATTATGCAGCCATCAAAAACGATGAGTTCACGTCCTTTATAGGGACATGGATGAACCTGGAAACCATCATTCTCAGCAAACTGACACAAGAGCAGAAAATCAAACACCGTATATTCTCGCTCATAGGCGGGTGTTGAACAATGAGAACACATGGACACAGGGAGGGGAGCACTACACACTGGGGTCTGTTGGGGGGAAATGGGGGAGGGGCGGGGGGTGGGGAGGTGGGAAGAGATAGCATGGGGAGAAATGACAGATACAGGTGAGGGGACGGAAGGCAGCAAAGCACACTGCCATGTGTGTACCTATGCAACAATCTTGCATGTTCATCACATGTACCCCAAAACCTAAAATGCAATAAAAAAAAAAAAAAGAAAAAAAAAAAGGAAAAAAAAGAAAATGTTCAAGGCTTTAGAATCAAGCTCTTCATGTAAAATCTAGCAGCTATATAATTTTTGAATGGCTAAATTCCTTATCTCTTCTGAACTTTTACAGAGCTGCCACATTGTACAGCCTCACAGAGTACCATTTACAGAGACTCAAGTATAAATGACAACTTTTAGAAGGGCTACATGGTAGTTCCAATATTTGTATCAACTATAAGTAAGACATTGAACAGAATATCTTCTATTGTCTGAAAATCTTGTAGAACTGAGAATAATAGCTGATAACTGCTTGATATGTACTAAACTCATCTATTCAGAACATATTAGAGAGCAGTACTAGTGTGCCTGTCATCAACCGCCAATTGAAATTCAAATTATGTCAAAGAAGACTAGAAATTATGAGATAATTTTTTCACAGTAAGATTTCTCTTCTCTCCCTACAAGGTTATAGGAGCATATTCTACAGTTGCATAAAGTCAAAAGGTGTGGTACAAGAGAATTTCTTATAACTATGGGCTTTATTCAAGAAGGGGATATTCATATCTTACTGCCCACCTTACTACAGAAACCAGAGAAAAATGCTATGAAAGGTCATTTTGGTAAAATGGACATGTGTTCCATGAAAATCTTGAGCTAACCAAGAATATACAGCCTGCTGGCTGCTTTCTACCTGAGAAGTTATATAAATAGTAGGCTGGTTGGAGCTTCATCTAACAGCATGGCAAAGAGAAAGAGCACCGGTAGCAGTAACCTTCACATTCATCTTCTGGCATGGCAAGGATGAATGAGTATTCAGTGAAAACAAAAAAGTCACTTCAAGCCATCTTTAAGAAGGTCTCTGCTGAACTGCAAAGACTAGCATTAGAGGCTATAGTTTTGCTAGGGACAGAAAGTAAGAGGTTTCAAGAACTGAGCCAAGGAATGCAATGTCCATGTTAGAAAAGACAGAAGTGAGGAAATCCTTGATGGCCTTATAAGGACCTAAAAATTTACTCTTTAAGAGTTAGTATTTGGACACTTATTTTAGTAGAACATAGAGTAGCTAGCTAATTAACTAGGAGACCAAAGCAGCATAAGTAAAAATATCTGAATCACTAGGTCTCTAGTTTCTCCTTATTTTTGCTCTGACTCTGGAAGTAGAGTGGGGAGTAGGAGCCTGGGTCTAGAGGAATGAGAGACAATTTTATGTCCCTCCTTCCCTTACAGGAGGGTGTCTGTAGGACATGGGTCACACTTGGATGGAAGGAATCAGGTTTGTTTTTACTAGACATAAAGTTGAAGTTCATATTACATTAGATATTTTAGTCCTTTAAAAAAACTGAGTTCATGAATCAATCTATATTGCTGAATGATATTCTTTATAAAATAAATGTTGAACTAGATCGTTATTAAACCTTTATTTTCACTGACATAAATATGATGTAAATCTGGGTGGACTCCCAAGTCAATTTCAACTTACTAGAGAGATATTATATATTTTTGAGAGAGAGACGCCGTACCTATAAAGCTTGTCATTGTTGCTTTATTATTTCCCATACAAATGTATGGAAAGCTCTAAATAAATATCTATGAAAAATAAGTAGTTTATTAAATATCTTTTTTGTAATTATCAGGCTCATGTGTAGACAAAAGAAAGTACCTAAAAGAATAAGAGACTATTCACAAGTATTTACATTTAACAGAAAAAAGCAGATATAATTTAATACACATATTAATAATTTAATTTAATATATACCTTAAAGTACATCATTTAATAAGATATTATAGGTGATAAGATACTTCTTTCAAAATATAAGTATAATGTAGCACCAAACATTAAGGATAATGTAACACTAAAAGTCTAAGAAGTCCACGTGAATACCCTTGTAATCATTTATATGCCCTTGAAAAAGCAAATAAAGCATCTTAGGATAATAACTATTCTTTTAGGTTTTTCATAGAAAATATTTAGTTTTTCTTTCTGCTTACCCTTTGTTGCATTTTTTGTCATGACATCTTTCTCTATTAAACAGAAGATCCACAGAATATTTGAGGCCAGTTTCCTCCAAAGAGTTCCCTATTTCTTTGAAATGTTTTAAAAACAATCTATCATGTGAAGATGTTTTAAGAGTTTCTATTAATCAAATTGAATTTCAGAAAATATAAACTTTTATGCTCATATTATAAAAAAATGCATACTAACTCGAAAGTGAACATACTGTCCTTTGGAAAGTAAAATAAATGTATAATCCAAATCTCAAACTCAATTGCTAGAAAAAAAAATAACAAATTCTAATTTGGGGGCGACACTTAGAATTTTTTTATATTTAAACAATGAACAAAGAAGATAGCTTTCCAACTCTAGCAGGACTTACATATCTAAATTATAGAAAAATTAATTATTATTTCTAAGAAAAATAATCTCTCCTTCCACAAGAGATGGCACAAAAATAATTCATCTTTGAGAAATTTACTTGCATTTTTGCATATATTTATTCCATTTGGGGCAGAAATGTTTTGATGGGCCACCTTGGCACAAGAAAACAATTACATATATTCCCTTCTGAAAGAAATTACCAATGGAATAATTTCCTTTAAGACAAAGCAAAACTATAATTCTTTGTAAGATAATAGAAAATTATTTAAAAAATCAAAGTAACTTATCATTTGCCTGTGCTATATATGCGATATTTGTAGTTGGTATTTGAAAAAGGATGTGAGAAGAGAAAGGAAAAGAGAGAGACAGAAAGAGGGAGAAAGATCAGGGAGAGGGAACGAGGACGGCAGACAAAGATAGAGAGAGGGAGGCAGAAAAGCAGAAGAATAGAAGGAAGGAAACTGGGTAATTTGTATTCCAAGGGAACAAAGAAAAGGCTATGCCAAATACAGTGGCTGAGCATGTGATATAAAATTTTGGTACAAAATACGTGGTATAGAGCTTATATGCTTCTTTAGAACATAAGTACCTCAATGTCATAGACCGTAAATGGTACAATTCTTAAGAATGTTTAATCCTAATAATGTTTTGCAGGATAGTTGAAAGATCCTACAAGAAGTTAGTATCCAAGAGTATTTGATTTTGATCTGGCTGTACAATTGGGTTAACTACTAAGGAGATATCTGTTAATATCACTAGACCTCAACTGCTTCACACGTTCTGCTAAAGGTAAAATAGCTTAAAAATTACCATTGGGTATTAAAAGTAGCTACCAATTAATTGACAATAATTATCCATAGTGTTTAAAAGGGATGTACACTGTTGAATTTTCATATTTGTATTTTTCAAACACATCTATTTAATGGAAATACAGAGACATAGAGTAGATATGTTTAGGCTCAACTTCAGTCAAAGATCTGTAGCCATATTTGCCAAAAGAATCCACAAGTACTGGTGGACCCATGGACCCAGGATTACTTGTGTTACACTTGTTACACTTTTAAAACCATATTTGAAAAACTGTTCCTAAAATTAAGCTAATCTTTAAGTTAAATTTGCTAAGATAATACACATGTGGATTAGACAAAATTTAGATACAATGCAATGAAGTTTATTAATCATTTTACTATGCATAGTAAATTTCAAAAACCTAGATAAGTCCAGACAACTGTGCAGAGATACCATTTGACATCTACAGGCTATATGTAATTCACACAATCTTCTTTTCTGCTTCAGCAGAAAAGAAAAATTAAGTAGTCAGTATTTAATAAAACTGTGGCTCACATATTGAGCTAGAAATGTATGACTGCATATTTTTGAAGCTCAAATATTTGTATGACATGTTACTGACTTTATTAAAAAATTATGAATGTTCTATTTAATGACTTTTAAAAATATGTATACTATACTGCCAGAATTTATAAGCAAGAAAAAAATGATTCTTTATTACTATCTTATATTAGACCATGTTAACAGAAAGACCATTGTGGAAAAACGAGCCTTAACTTTCATCACTGAACAAAAGCCTATTGCACTTTCAATTACTTGCATGACACAATTTCTACTTTTTCAAAAACACAACACATTTGTTTATAATTTTATATTCTGCAATGAAACTATCAAGTGGGCTGGATTCTCATTTATAAAGCAACACATTATTTCACTGTAAAGGAATCTGCAGGAGATGTCAAATTGTAAGGGTATTTAAAGAGTATGGAATAAGAGAAAATATACTTACTATAAAGTTGAATCAATTGACTATGCTTTTCCATTATACCTGATATTACCTTTTAATTATATGTTCATTTATATTTATCTGTTTTCAGCCTTTTAAATTTACTGAACCATACATTTCATGTGGGCAATATCTGTTTTTTTTTTTTTTTACTCCGAATTTAGGAGAGTGCTCAATATTTGAGCAATAAACATTTGTAAAATGAGTGAATACACAAATGACTGGCTAGTGATATCTAGTTATTCTAACAGAACAAATATAAAAACTCCAGACAGTGAGAATATAAATATTTCTTGAGGATTTATTTACAGCATTCTTCAATAAAAGGCCATGCATTATTAAAAACACAAGTCCCTTTTTCTCTTTTCTGTAAAGAAAGAAAAAGTTGATAGTTTCAGCCATCAACAACTGCCCTGAAACTTACTTATCTAAGTTCTGCATGGTTGGAATGTTTTGCCAACTTACAGTGGACCAAGTTACATGGGATTTTAAAAAGCAAATAAACGAATGTAATCTTGCACTAAAAGAAGGGGGAAGGTTAGAAAGAATTCTCTTGTATAAGCACTGAGCTTATTTTCTATGTGGCATGTTTCCAAAGCGATAAAGGAGAACACCAAATCCTAAAGTGATATAAATATGCTGTATATACACACAGCAGATTTCTGTGCTAGCACTCAGGAGTGCAGTTAGAATCAAAGGAGGAAAGCAAAAGGAGAATGTGGGTGTAAAATCCCAAACCACTATTTTCATGAGAATTTTTGCCTCGTCAGCAGTATTCTCTTCAGTTGGAAAAAATACTCTTTGTGTATTTGCATGTTTGTGTGTATGTTTGCACACACATTTACCATGTATAGTACCAGGGCCAGACAGAGGCATATGGATGCCCCAGCAAACTAATAAACTGGCACTCCCTGAAACCAGAATGTTTTTAGTATTTCTTCTATGTTCATATAGAAAAAGGTTGACTTCTATATGGCAGAAAAGGAGGGAAAGAGGTATATTGGGAAGAGTGATTAATTTCTTCCTATTTTCTCATGTAGTTTACCGCTAGCATCATTACCTACTTGGCAAAACAATGGGGTCTACAGTTAATGGGGTCTTATAGTCAAAAACGAAGCTTAAAGGTGCTCTGTTGATACTTAGTGCCTTTCCTGTGTTTTACTTATTTGCTTAAATACTCAAAGAATTTTCCCACCTCATATAATTCTAAAAATGATCTTGCAAACATAATATTCTCTTTATATTTACACTTTAGTGATTTTAGAACCTGTTTTGAATTTTGATCCTGAACAATTACCTCAGTGGCCTGACACCTGAACCATTTTATTAAACCACAAACCTATTCAGCCTAACCTGTCAAAGCAAGATGGAAGCAAACCCTTGAGTTTCTATCATGAAAAGCCTCCTTGTGGTGGAAATATTTGCACCACTTTTTGCTTCTTTAGCCTCTTTAGAAATCTCTTGACCTCAATTTTCTCCTTTACAATTCTTCTCTCAGAAAAAAAAAAAAAAAAAAAAAGCTTGTACTACCAATGTGTACACATTGGACTGTGCAAATAGGTAATCTCTCTTCAAACAGTATATCTATTCAGATATTCTAAAGACTTTAAAAGCTCCCTTTCTTTTAAAATATATTGTAAAGGCCAAAAGACAATTGAGAAAAGGACTTTGTAAGTGGAATAGGATATCTTAATGGAGTCACACCATCTACTTTACTTAGGTATTTAGGGGATTTAGTTTTACATTTTGGAAGTTATTATATTTAATTTTATGAGTTGGAAATTTTACAGAGCATTTTTAGTGACAAAGGCATAATTTAGATTAATATGGTTAACTTACTTTTCTAACATAAGTAAATTAGTGCTAATCTTGATATATCTCTGGTAAAGCCCAGATGTAGAGTAATGATTGTATATGGGTATATAAATTAATGTACATTCAGGAACACACATGCATATGTACACACACACACTCAATCACTACCATAGTCTTTCTCTATACAGTAAACGAGGAGAGTAAGCTTTGGTAAATGTTATTTGTCACTTCCCCTGAGATTCATAAACATATGTAAACACAAACAATTAAAATCATCCAATAATAAATATTCTAGGCTATGTATATTGGTGTTTAAAAACATTTATTTTGAAATATAGGCTAAAAAGAAGTTGCAAAAATAGTACAGGAGTTCTGTCTACTCTTCACTGAACTATCCTAAATGGAGATACGACAGACTCAGGAAATTGGCACATTACTGCTAACTAAATTACAGCATTTTCACCATTTTAAAATCTGCATGTATTTGAGAGTATATGTAATTGTGTGTAATTTTATGCCATGTATAAATGTATGTATCCACCACCAAAATAAAAATACAGAAGAGTTCCATCACCACAAAACAACTCTGGCATCTTACCTCTGTGTATCTGTATCCAGAACCTCACCACACACATATCCTGTCACCTGGCAACCATTAATATATTTTTATATTATATATAAAATATATCTTTATATTTTTCTGATTTCAAGAATGTTATATAAATAGAACTACACAGTATGTAACATTTTGAGACTAGCAATTTGACTTTTTCTTTGAACCGTAAAGCTCTTGAGGTCTATTCAGATTGTTGGATATATTCTATAGTTCACTCCTTTTAATTGATGAACAGTATTCCATTATGTTGATGTATTAGAACATATGAATATTCATATAGTCACCAAAGAAAGAATATGTGGACTCTTTTTAGAATATTTCTATTAAAAATAATGTTGCTATGAACATTTATGTACACATTTTGTGGGGTTTTTAAATTTTTTTGATGTGAACACAACTTTTCATTTCTTTGGGATAAGTTCACAAGAGATATGCATGTTTAGATTTGTAAGAAACTGCCATACTCTCCAAGAGTGGTCATATCATTTCACATTACCACCAACAATGTAAGAGACGTCCAGTTTCTCTGCATCCTCTCCTGCTTTTAATATTATCACCATGTTTTATTTTATCTCTTAAATAGATAGTGATTTTGTGATTTTCATTTGCATTTGATTAATGACTAAAGATGTTAGAAATATTTTCATGTATTTCATATTTTTATTATGATCTTTTTTTTGCCTACTTTCTGATTGGATAGCTTGTTTTTCTACTTAGGAGTTTTGAGAATTCTTTATACATTCTAGATCTATGATCTTTTTTGTTAGTTATGTAATTTCCAAATATCTTAGCCAGTCTGTGGTTTGACATTCATCCTCTGTACAGGTGTCTTTTACAGTGCATACGTTTTTAATTTTGACAAAGTCTAACTTGTTAATTTCTTTTTAAAATATAGATTGTACTTTTTATTTTTTATCATGTCTAAGAATTCATTGCCTGACCCTGGGTCTCGAAGGTATCCACTTATGATTGATTCTAAAATTTTGTAGTTATATGTTTTATATTTTAATATATGATTTATTCATTCAGTTTCAATGACCTATGTGTCTATTCCTCTATTCACATTATACTGGCTTTATCACTGTAGCTATATAGTAAGGGTTAATAGTAAGTAGAGTGATTCTTCCTATTTAGCCTTCTTTCTAAAATTTGTTTTGACTGTTCTAGTTTCTTTGGCTTTCCATATTAATTTTAGAATAAGTTTGTCTATATGTGTCAAGGACTTGTATCAAACTTATAGATCAATTTTGGAGAGACTGACATTTTTACAATCTTGAGCCTTTCAATCCATGAATTCAATATGCCTTTCTTTTTATTTTGAACTCCTTTGATTTATTTCATTAGTGCTTTGTAATTTATAGCATACAGTTTATGTGTTTTGTTACATTTATAACTAGGTATGCCTTTTGAAGACATGTAAATGGTGTTTTGTGTTTAATGTGTTTCTTCACGTTTGCTGCTGGTATACAGGAATGCAATTTTGTGTGTGTGTGTTTCTGTGTGCACATGCGCATGCCAGAGAGAGAGAGAGAGAGAGAGAGAGAGAGAGAGAGAAAGAGAGAGTCGTGTATTTTGCCACCTTGCTGAACTCACTTATTTTTTTTTTACAAGTTTTTATTGATTTTGTTTTAGATTCCCTTGGATTTTCTGCAGAGATAATTATGCCATCTGTAATAAGGGATATTTGTGTTTTACTTTTTTCAGTCTGTATGCCTTTTATTTTCTTTTCTCATCTTGTACTGACTGAGACTTTGAGTATTATGTTGAAGAGTAAAACACATTCTTGCTTTGTACTTGATTTTAGAGGGAAAAATTGTGTTTTACCAGTAAATGTGTTGTTAGCTGCAGTTTTGTTTTTCAAATAGGTAGATTCTGTTGATCAAATTGAGGAAGTTTCTTTCTATTCCAAATTTGCTAGAAGTTCAGTTTTTAAAAAGTTATTTAATATGAATGGATATCTGCTGAATTTTGTCAAGGAGAATGGGATCCACCAGTGTGGTCGTTAAAATTAGCTACAAGATATTTGTATAACAGGCAATACCAATTAAAATTGAGAACAGGCATACTCTGTGGATCAACAACTCCAGTCTTTGGTATATAAATGAAGGAAATTCTTGCATATGTGATCCAGGATTCATATATAAGCACCTGCAGCAATGTTTATTATAAAAAAAGACTGTCAATGGTCTTCTAAACTAGGATCAATTCAAATATCTGTCATCAATTATATATATATATATGTATATATATATATACACACACATATATATATAATATACTTATATAATACTTAAAATACTTATGTGCTACAATAATATATTTATATATTATATCATCATATATAATCTTATATATATCATATATAATATATATTATATTATATTATATATTTATATATTATATATTATTGTATCATACATAATATAGAGAAATATATATAGAAATATACACAGTACATATAAATATATTATATATTATTGTATCATAGTTATGATACAATAATATATGTAAATTAATATATTCATATATTATATATATTATATCATATATGTATTAATATATATATTTAAAATATATGGTACTATATATTATTTATATAATTTATATATATATTATTGTATATAATATATACATATTTATGTTATTGTATATAATATATACATAAATTATATATAGTATTATTGTATACAATATAATTTATGTATATATTATTGTACCATATAAGTATTTTAAGTATTTATTATATATAGTAATAATATATGTATTATAATGTAAGGTGAAATAATATAAGTATAATTTATTATATATTTATATAATGTATTTATATAATGTATTATATATAGTAATAATATATGTATTATAATGTAAGGTGAAATAATATAAGTATAATGTAATGTGAAATAAATGACAAAAGAATGTATACAGAATGATATCATTTATACAAAGTGAGCAATACAAATATGGGGAAACAATATATTTTAAGAATATATTCATAGATAATAAAAGTACAAAAAGCAAGAAAATAATAAACAAAATATTCAGGATTAGAGATTACCTCCTCAAAAATTATTGAATTCTTTGGCAGTGGAGAATAGGGGCTTCTTTGGTATCAGCAAAGTTCTACTTTCTAAACTGTGTTGGTTATACAGGTAGTTATTGTATTACTAGTATTTAAACTGTACTTATATAGTATTCTTTATGCCTGAGATATTTCCAATTAAAATAAAACAGCAAACAGAATTTTTTTTGACATGGGGTTCCACTCTGTTGCCCAGGCTACAGTGCAGTGAGTGATTTTGGCTGGCTGCAACCTCTGCTTCCTAAGCTCAAGTGATACTTATGCCTCAGCCTTCCAAATAGCTGGGATCACAGGCCCATGCCACCATTCCCAAATGGGATGCTTTCTTGCCCAGACTGGTCTCAAACTCCTGGGCTCAAGCAATCCACCGTCTCAGACTTCCAAAGTGCTGGGACTACAGGCTTACACCACTGCACCTGGCCTCCATTTTTTTTTTTTTTTAAATTTTATTTAGTTACTCTAATCTTTTTTCTCTGACATGGATCATACATACATACACACACACACACACACACACACACACACACACACAAGCACTCTCTCTCTCTCTCTCTCTCTCTGTCTCTCTCTCTCTCTCCCCCCTGGTCTTTGCTTCTGCTTCACATTCTTCACGACTTAATCTGGTATCTGATCAGCTCTTAAACTAAATGAAGAGAGTAATGTGTTTTCTTTCTCTGTACAGTTCTTTCAACATTGATGTATTGTAATAATATTTCTTGTAATCCACATATAGTTAATATATTTAAATATTGTCAGAACTTCCTGTAGAGCTGAGGGAGTGGAGGTACAACCTAATGCTTTTGTAAATTAGTTTTCATTTTTAAAAGAGCTTCTGGAAATTTTATGAAATCTGGAATTTATTATAATTACATAAAGCCTTTTACTATCTATTTAGAAAGATCAAGTAGTCAGCAGAAAAAAGAAATAAATTTAACTGCTCTATATATTAATAAGGCAAAGTGAATGAAAGCCTCATTCATTTGATAAGCGAACAAATAAAATTTTTTTCCACAGGGAAATAAATCCAGAGAGACATGTAACTTAATGATATTACTTAAGAAAAGCTTATGTTATTAATAATTTTCTTTAAAAATTGAATTTATAAATGTAGGCACATAAAAAATAATAATTCTGTTAAAAGACAATATAGGTATAAATGTTTATTCACCCAATACGTGCAACAATGCATTAAATAGTATCTTATTTTTGAAGTTTAATTAGTTGGAATAATTACGCAGTATTTTTTACATTAAATCAGACTATTAAAGTTGTTAGTAAGATCTCTAATATTCAGGAATAAAATAAGCTGGAGTGGTTTTATTTGTGAATGTCAATCTTTGAATCTCCAAATGTGTGTTAAGCTTTTTCAAAATATCATTGCAACTTATATGAACCAAGTGATTCGATACTGAATACACACAGGCATTTATCATGAGTAAAATATGTTCTATTCTCCCTTCAGGAATTAGATTTCTTTTTCTATTTGTACATAACAATTTGCCTTGTAATTCATTGAATTTTATTTTTAAATTACTCTAAGTTATGTCCCTAACAATTTCCAATACATTACTCAGACTAAGTTATTAATAGAACTATGCTCCAAATAAACAGATAGCATATTGCCAACATTAATAATCATGCAATTGATCATATACTTGCTGATGATAGAAAATTGCTTTTTTACATGATTTTAGGGATGATAGGAATAGCAATTATAACATTTATGTAGAGTACTTTGCAGTTCACAATGCAGTCTCAACTGACTGATTGCCGTACAGTTTATCCTTAATCCTTACTATTATTTTACAGATTGAGAAGGAAATCGGAAAGCCTAAGAAAAGTACCGAACTTCCATAACTTCCAAATTTGTCCCTAATTGTGACAAATCTTTCTGGTTGTGCCACTTTCGTGTTTGTCTTATAAGCAAGACACTTCCTTTTGGGTCTACACAATTACTTCAATAACATTTGTATGTAGAATAGCGACTAAGATAGACCAAAGGTAGGCAACTTTGCCTGCAGCCCAGTATAAAAGATCACGACTCCTTTGGCTTGATGGTTCTTAGCTGTGATGCAAACCTACTGTGTCTACTGCAACCATACTGACTGTTCCACGTTGGTCCCTTGGGAATTAGGGACAAAGGAAATGGACATAAAAATGAAGCCATGAATAATAAAGGCATTTCTCTCTGATTCAATAGTCTTGTGTCTTTTACCAGCACCCACAAACTGCAGCCAACTTGTTAGTTCTAAGGTGTTTCAAAAACTCAATCCGTATCAGTTCTTAACAATAAATTGTGCAACGGAAGAGCAGAAGATTTCTTTTGTTTCATGGTTCAGTACACATTTTACATACTGTTGAGACCCAACAGCAAATTAACACAGCAAATTAACATATTCAGATGCCAAGGATATATTTTCTACATAAAAATGAAGGATGCGTGCTGTTGTATCCTATTTTGGTTGTATGTGTCTCTTTGGATATAGGATATCTCTGGAAGGATATGAAGAACTGACAATAACAGTAGCATCTGGCAAAGGCAACTACAAGATACAAAAATGAGAGGGAGATTTCCTTTTCAACCCCATACAGGTTTGCTCTTACTGAATGCTGTTCAATGTGGAAGGCAGTATATTATAATAATCAATAAAACCAAGCTTTCCAGGTTCACAGACTTAACTGATTATATTGATTCAATTTGCTTAAGATTAACTTGTATATGCTTCAATTTCCTTATTTATAAAATTGTGGAGTTCTAATATACCCTAACAATTTGTAAAAATTGAATACATTTCTAAAGTAATTTAAAAGTGTTAATACAATGCCTTAGAATAAATGTTAAGTCTAAGTGTTAACAATAATTATTCAAAATAATTTTTAAAATTTTCAAATAATTTTTACTTGTTCATATATTTCTAAGTTAATTGTGAATGACAGAGTATTTCATTATATGCATAAAAGGTATAACAGTAGTTGAAAATACTAACAGAGTACAGTATGTTTCTGTCTGTATATGTGTGTCTGTGTGTTTGTATGTGTGTGTGCAGCCTTCAGTTCAGACTGTAACTAAGATGTAAATTATTGATGCCAGAACACACATTTTAAGTATGTTTTATTGAGGGGATGTAAGAGAACACTGGCTGTCCTAGGTAAAGGCTAATGATGCCACAGATACTGAAAGCAAATGACACAAGGAATTTTCAAGAGTGAAAACACAACCTGTTCATGACTAATTTGTCCCTTAGATGAACACTGCTTCAGTAGACAGTTACCAATTAATTATTTTCTCTGGTTATGAATTTATTTATTCATCAATTCAACAATTGTTTATTCAGCAGGGTCAATCTGCCAGACAAGGTGAATAATGAAGAAAAATGCTAATCAAATCATGCATTATTAATAGTACTTTCTGGGCACTCATAGTCCTTAACAAATGTGAGGATAGAGGTTTAAAAGTTCACAAAAATGCGCCGGGCGTGGTGGCTCAAGCCTGTAATCCCAGCACTTTGGGAGGCCGAGGTGGGTGGATCATGAGGTCAAGAGATCGAGACCATCCTGGTCAACATGGTGAAACCCCGTCTCTACTAAAAATATTTTTTAAAAAAATTGGCTGGGCATGGTGGTGTGTGCCTGTAATCCCAGCTATTCAGGAGGCTGAGGCAGGAGAATTGCCTGAACCCAGGAGGCGGAGGTTGCGGTGAGCCGAGATCGCGCCATTGCACTCCAGCCTGGGTAACAAGAGTGAAACTCCGTCTCAAATAAATAAATAAATAAATAAATAAATACAAGTTCACAAAAATTACTGAAAGCCACATGGCCCAGTTAAAATTTGCCAAACGTTGATAAAAAATTTTATTAATTTTTGAGGCTTAACCAATATAATCACTGAAAATAACTTATTTTGGTGCTCATAACTCTGACCGCAGACATACCATCCTTTGGAACAATCTGTGATAGTTTTGAAATTGACTCACTCTGGTACCAGTACTATTTTGTAAGTACAAATCTCACTTATACAGATAATACATCTCACATCTATCCAATAGTGTACCCACTAGCATCTTCTCCTCCCCAAAAGCAGGATATAACATTTATGAAACTAAACTTCTAGAAGTTCAACCTTTTAACTCTGGCCCTGAGGTCCTAAAGTTAAAATGAATTGAAGAAATCACCCTTTGTTTTTTAATAACTGGTTGACTGTGCATATTGGGTCTTAACATAATGTACCAGAAACTTAAGTAACATCACTCACTTGCTTGCTTTCAGCCAGATCATGTTACTCCTGTGATGAAGCCATTGTCATCTCAAATTAACACAACTGTTAGGGTCACATCCACAGGGTCAAGTCGCATCACTGCAGTAATGCCCACTACTTTCCTCATTTTCACAATTTCTTCTAGGAATTCTAACTCAAGAAAATGTAGTCCACATATGATCTCTACTCAAATTAGGACTTGCAAAAAATATGAACAGAGTATGAATAACTAGAAAAAAATGCTACTGGTTTCAGATGAAACCCATTACCCAACATGGTTTTTCTGCTACCAGTACTTAAGCATCCCTCTCTGATTATAACAATTCTGTGGACACAACCAAGACCAGTGATGTTCTAAGTCAGGCCAGATCTTACAGGGAAGCCCCATTCTTGATTAACTTTGTATCTTTCTTATCTATGGTGCCATGTGTTAACAAGATGTATCAATCAGATAATGAGGATATTTGGGAAAGATACATCAAGACCCATCTCAGCTAAAAATGTGTCAACTCCATTGAATTGTGACAAGTGAATTCTGCCAAGACATTTCTATGAGAGAGAAAAATGTTGGAATTTCACAATCTGCATCCTCTTTAGAAAAGCTGCCTAATTTTTCATATACCTAAATATCATGATATCATTTGTGATAGCCAGAACTATAAGATAGTGCTCCTCAAATGTCCAGCCCCTGGAGTACACATATCTTTCCACAGTCAATTAAACCCTGATCTGGGTGCTGCTATAAAGAAAATTTTTAGATGTAACTAAGTTCCAAAATAAATTGATTTTAACAAGGGGAGAATATCCTACCGGAGACTGACCAAATCATGTTAGCTCTTAAAGGGATCTAGCTTCTCCCAGTTAGAGAGATTCAAAGTATGAGACGAATTGTAGGTGAAGATTTCATGTCGCTGAGCTTGAAGATGGAAGGAGTTTCATGGCCTCTGGGAGATGTAAGAGATCCCATCTGAAAGCCAGAAATGAAGTGGGGACCTGAGTCTTACAGCGACAGTGAACTGAAAGGGACTTCAAGCTTCTGATTAAAATGCAGTTGCTTGACACATTGATTTCAGCCTGTGAGACATTGGGCAGGATCCAGGCTCGCGGTTCCCAAACTTCTGACCTACAGAACTATGAGCTAATAAATGGGTGTGGTTTTAAGCCTTTATGTGACAATTTACTATGAAGGAATAGATAAACAATATACAGTTGGGTTATGCTCTGAATGCAGCTTTATTGCACTATTATTTGCTTTTTAGAACCTTTTCTATTTTCTCATATTCTCCTTTACTTCGATAACTGTATTAGTATGTAGGAAGTTTAGTAGTCTATCCAGTATATTGCAAAAGTGAGGGAGATTTCAAAGCGCTTGTGCAGAAACGTACAAATGAATAAATGTCTCCTGCCAATATTTGGTAGAATGATTCCTGAAATTTTGTCTAAGTATACATGTTTCCATAACACTGAACAGACACTTGTGTAATTGCAACAGAAAGTCAGTTTTTTAAGCCTCATTCTATTAGGGGCTCAGGAGCATTGCTGGATTTTCTTTGGCACTTTCTACCATATGGAAGACTTAAAGGTCCAAAGACAGTTATACTGAGGCTGAAGTATTTAGTCCATGTACCACTTCAAGGGAAGTCAAATTTTCCATAACAATCTTTCATTTCTTTCTTAGTTTCCAAGACTTTTCATTTCTGTGGCATTTCCTTAGTGTGGCTAAAACCACACTTCAACTCTGATCCTGGCAACAACTCTACTTCCTGGCAAGTGCTCAGTCATTTAGAGTCGACTGTGGGTTACATAGCCTGCTTTATAGTCGACCCCAAAACATCATGGTCTGAAGCTGTTTCAGCATTTGAAATGCCTGTCTTTGCTCTCCTGGAGCAATCTAGCATCATTTAGAACCTCTGAGATAGAGAATGAGACCTTGTATATTACTGGAAGGAATAGCCTAATTTCTTATTGGAATTTTTACATAGTTTGGCATTCATTCATTTAACTTTTTATTCCTAGTGAAATAATAAATGTTAAGAACTCATAAATAAATACTAAGTGAATTAATGATTCTTTGTATTCTAATTAACTATTACAATTAGAAAGGTACATGTTTTTTAGCCATAAAACAGCGGTATTCAAATTTCATTCTCCTCTGCTATGTCCTATACATTCTATAGATGTGATATAGGGAACTGCTTGAGAACCAAGGAACAAAATTAAACAGGTTAAATTTCTAGTCCCAATCCCTACCTTAATAAGATAAGGCCCAATTAAAGTCACTTCTCATACTGGGCTTTCCTGTATAATATCATTCACACTAATTTAAGTTTAAAAACCACTGTGATAGGAAATGAATGTTTATAGCCCCAAAACATTCATATGTTGAAGCCTTAATCCCCAGTGTGACTATATTTGGAGACAGAGCCTTTAGAGAAGCAGTTAGGTTTGATGAGGTCATGAGGAAGAGGCTGTCATGGGATGAATGTTTTTGTAAGAAGATATACCAGAGCTTGTGCTTTCTCTCCCTCAGACATGTATGGACACAGTGAGAAGGTGGCAGTCTATAAACCAGGTAGAGATCCCTCACCAGAAACCGATTCTGCTGGCACCTTGATCTTGGTCTTCCTAGACTCCAGAACTAAGAGAAATAAAGTTCTTCTTTTATGGAATCCTGAACTACTTAAACACAGTGATGATAGGAGCTCACATGTGAATGCACACAGTTTTAAAATTATGTTAAAGGACTAAATCCCCCTAATAACCACATGAGATGGTGTTTTAATCATTATCCGTATTTTACAAATGAAGGGAACAGGAAAGAGATAGTACAAATAGCTTGCCCAGGATTTCCTGGCTACTAAGTGAAGGAGTGTATTGGTTTCCTACTGCTGTCGTAACAAATTGCCACAAACTTGGTTGCATAAACAAGAGAAATTTATTCTCTCACAATTCTGCAGACCACGAGTCCAAACTCAAGGTATTGGGAGTGCTACATTCCCTGTAAAGGCTCTAAAAGAGAATTAATTTCCTTGTCCTTTCAGCTTGCGGTGGCTGAAATAGGTTTGTGGCCACATCACTCTAATCTCAGTCGCTGACTTCATATTGCCTTCTCCTTTGTATTGGTCTTAAAAGGATTATTTGTCACTGGTTTTATTCCTCATCTAAATAATCCAGAATGATTTCCTCATGTCAGAATTCTTAACTTGCTTAAATCTGCAAAGATCTTTTTCTCCAAATAAATTAACATTCATAATTAAAATGTGAACATATTGTGCTGGGGTCATCACTCAACGATTTCTTTCATCAGAGTTTTGTAGTTTTACACATATATATTCTGCACATTTTTGTTAAATTTATAAGTGAGGCCTTTTGGTGGTAATGTAATATATGTGTTTTGCATTTTGAATTTTAATTTTGTTTATTTTCTGATATATGGAAAAGTGATTGATTTTGTACATATCTTTATATCCTGCAACCTTGGTGTAATTGCTTATTAACGATAGGGGATGTTTTTGGTCTATTCTTTCACATTTTCTATACAATCATGTCATCTGTGAACAAAGACAGTTTTATTTCTTCCTTCCCCTTATGTATACCTTTTGTTTCCTTTCCATGTCTTACTGCATTAGCTAGTGCTTTCATTGTAATGTTGAAAACTAGTGGTGACAGGGGGCATCAATGCTTTGTTGTAAATATTATTAGGAAAGCTTTGACTTTCTGACCATTTAGCAAAATGTTTACTGTAGGAATTTTATAGATATTGTTGATTAAATTGAAGACATTTTTTTCTATTCCTAGTTTACTGAGACTCTTATTTATCATGAATAGGTGTTAGATTATGTCAAATGCTTTTGATATAACCATGTGACTTTTCTTCCTTAGCTTGTTATGTGATTAATCATATTAATTGATTTCCAAGTGTTACATCTGTCTTGATATCTAAGATAAATTCCACTTGGCTATTGTGTATAATTTGTATACACTGTTGGATTTGTTTGGTAGTATTTTGTTGAGGATTTTGCATTTATTATTATTTGAGATATTAGTCTATTGTTTCCTTCTCTTGTGATGTCTGCCTGGTTTTAATAGTAGGGCAATGCTAGCCTCACAGAACGATTTAGAAAGTATTACTTCTACTTCTACCTTGTGAAGGAACATACAGAGAATTGGTATAATTTCTTTATTGGATGTCTGATAGAAATTATCAGTGAATGCATCTGTGCCTGTTCTTGCTGCTTTAAAAATTTAATCATTGATTCATAATTATTTAATAAATATAGACCACTTAAGATTGTATATTTTTTCTTTTGTAACTTTGGAAGATTATGTATTTCAATGAATTTTTTCATTTCCTAAAACATCAAATTTGTGGAATCAAGTTGTTCATAGTATTCCTTTAAAAATCTTGTTAATATCCACGAGATCTACAATGATGTCTCCTCTTTCTTTTCTGTTATGAGTGTTACAGCTATGCTTTTTTACCCTAGGCATAGAGGCTTACTGATTTTATTAATCTTTTTAAACAACTAGTTTTGGTTTTCTTGATTTTATGTTATTAATTGATTTCTGCTCTAATTTTTATTATTTTGTTTCTTCTGCTTACTTCGGATTTTTCTTCTTTACTAGTTTTCAAAGATAAAGTTGTGGCAATTTATTTTGGATATTTCTTCTTTTCTAATATATGTACTCAATGTTATATATTTTCCTCTAAGTACTAATTTTGCTGCATCTCTCATATTTTTGACAAATGGTATTTTTATTTTTATTCAGCTTAAAGTACTTTTGAAATGTGTTTTCTGCTGTTGTTGGATAAAAAAAAAAATCTATAGATGTCTGTTACATCCAGTTGATTGATGATGTTGTTGGGTTCAGCTAAAGCCTCACTGATTTTCTGCTAGCTAAATATGTCCATTTCTGATTAAAAGATCTGCAATTATAACAGTGGGTTTATCAATTTCTTATTGTAGTTTTTGCTTCACAAATATTGATGCTCTGTTGGTAAGTATGTACACTCTAAAGATTTTTATGTCTTCTTGGAGAACTGACCCCATTATTATTATTATATGAGGCGTCCTATTTAAGTCTGATAACTTTCATTGCTCTGAAATCTGCTGTGTCTGAAATTAACATAGCTACTCCTATTTTGTTTTTGGTTAGTGTTAGCATAATACATTTTTCTTCATCTATTTACTTTAAATCAACTGTTTATTTACATTTAAAGTGGATATCTTGTACACAATTTATAGTTGGGTCTCTTTTTGTCATTCACTCACAGCCTCTGTCTTTTATTTGGTGTATCTAGATCACAGTAGTTAATCATGTTGTTGGATTCATATTTATGATATTTGTTACTGTTTTCTATGTGTTGCCTTTATCTTTGGCTTCTATTATTGTCTTACACGTTTTTCTGCTTTTTATGGTTACAATAAAGCATATTATAAAGTTCCACTTTTCTTAGCCTATCAGTTGTACTTACTTTCGTTTTTTAACTTACATTCTTAGGAAATTTTAATTCCTTTCTCTTCTCTCATTTACTATACTGTAAGGAGTGTGTATGTGTGTATGTCAATATAAATAAATATATGTTAAATGAACTACCTGAAGAAATTAATCTGTGGTACACAATTGTCCTTTGTAAAAGTACATCAAAAATCATAATTCAGGTGAACTGAAAAATAGTTCATTTAGTGCTATTTAAATGTAAGCTATTGTTTTTAGTGCTGCAATCCCATTATGTATCTCTTTGACTTTAGGTCCTCACATAGGTTCTGAACTTCTAAACCAAACGGACGAAATACTTTTGACACTGCTGATATTGGATTATTCCTTAATTATTTATACAATAAGCCTCTAAGATTCATGGACAATTCATACCCAGTACAACAGAATTTGACATATTACTTTGCAGCTGGTCAATTTTATGTCTGTGTCTTTAATTCCTGAGAACAGAACGATGAATATTTGATCCCCAGTATATCATATATACATGTAATTAATTTTTAACAGATAATTCAATATTCAAATTTATTGCAAAGGTAGCCAAGACAGTACAAGTGTTGATGACTCATAAATAGAACTACATTGATTATTTACATTAGGTTCTTGAGGATTAAAATAACAAACATTCTTTCTGCTTTTCCTAATAAATGACAGGCTTATATACATAGACTTGAATTAAGAATTGACCAATATTAACTGCCGTGAGCCTGTGAACCAATTATTGTTGTCATCTCATACACAATAATAATTACTAGAATTTTCTAAAATGGCTTTTGAAAATCTATTTTTAATGTTGCTTTCTATTGAAAGCAGCTTACACAAGTTTTCTAAATCTCTACTCCCACCAATGATATTACCACACCATCTTCGTAGAAAATTTCCAGAATTTGAATGTTTGTCCCCTCAAAGCTCATGTTGAGATTTAATTGCCATTGTAAACGTATTAAGATATGGGACTTTTAAGAGGTGATTAGGCCAACCATTATTATGGGTGGAATTAATGCCATTATGAAAGAATGAGTTTCGTTCCCTTTTTCCCCTTCAGCCATATAATGACACAACAAGAAGGCCCGTGTCAGATGTCACCACCTTCATGTTGGACTTTCCAGCCTTCAGGTCTGTGAGCTATTACATTTCCATTCATTATAATTTACCCAGTCTTGGTATTCTGATACAGCAGCACAAATTAAGACAAAAAAAAGGTTTCCTAATATTAATATAACAATGATCAGTCTTCTTTTTAGTTCTTTTATTTCAGTGATCAAGATTTGCTCATCCATTTGTCAATTCTAGTCTTGCTGTGTTGTATATTGCTTAAAACCATTGTACTTAGCTGAAACATTAGAGGCAGTAAACACATACATAACCAGACAATATTGAATCAGTGGTATTGGTTATAACTGCAGAACTATGTATAGGCCAACTACTCTCACTAAATCACACCCAAAAAAGTGGCTTAACTATAAAAGGAAAATTTGATATTTTAGATACTGCTCTTTCAGGTCAAAGCAATTATACAGTCAAATTACATCCTTAATCTTGGGAAACGTATAACATAAACTGCATAAATGACAACTAAATGCACTAGAATATATACATATTTTTGTAGTAGAAACATTATAAGAAAACTATTAGCAAATTTTATTTTTCCCAGGAAAATTATTCAAAACTCTCTCCAGTAAAATACGATATTTGAATTTGAATGCCACAATCAAGTATAAAATACATGGAAAAACACAATGCAATTTTGATATCCATAAGAATTAAAAAATTTAAAACATAAATACTATTATTTATGTTAATATTCAAACATTAATATTATTTGTTTTAAATTTTAAATTAAACATAAATAATATTAACGTTTTAAATTTAAATGTTTAAAATGGTAGATAATAGCAATGTTATCTACCATTTATAGCATACTCAATATGTGCCAAGGATTTTACATGGGTAATTTAATTTAATTATCACAGTTCCTGTATCAACCAAGCTACACTATTCCCAATTGCCACATAAAGTAATTAAGGCTCTGAGAAGTAACTTAGTTGTGAAGTTCAAAAGGAGATCTCTTTGTCTGACTTTAAAGACCCTGAATGTTCTCTAGGCATATCATGCTTTATTCAGTTGCCCAAAGCTGTTAGGGAAGTAAATTTGTTTCTATTTAACTCTTATGTCTGAAATTTACAAACACTCAGACAGGGAAAAACTATAAAATGACATTTAGTTTCAGGAGCAGAGGGTGAAACGGCCCAAAACACTCCTCAGATCTCTTTTAGCTGACGCATATAGGATTTTGTATTCAGGGTAAATGTCTGGAAGTAAATGAATTCAAGTTAAGTAATTTTAAGGATAGACATGCATTTCGAGAAAGATTCAAAATTTAAGCACCTACAATTCTTGAGTTGTTTCTGCAACATATTCTTCTATTTCAGCATATGATCCTATAATAGTGCAGCACTTTTTTAACTGATCTGCCTCATGTCTTTCCTGTTTCAGTCCATTCTGCCAAGCATAGCTGGCAAAGTCATTATTCAAAAGCATTTTAGTAAACAAAACTCTTTGAAGATAGAATCCAGGTTCCCAAAAACACATCAGCAGATGCATAAATGAGAGCCACTAAGCTCTGATATGTATGGTATCTCCTAGAAATCATAGTCCTGTTTTGCCAAAGTGGACCCCAGAATTTGAAATAAGGCCATCTTTATTATCTTCTCCTTTTCTCATTGCCTAAGCAGCTCAGGTATCAGATGACGAAAGGAGGCGTGGGGACAGGGATCATGATCATCTATTTCAGCTAGTGGTTTATTTCACTGCAAATTGATAATATTTGTAATATATAGTTAAGTAATTTGTAGTAGTATGTTTTGTATTGTGTGTGTGTGTGTGTGTGTGTGTGTGTGTGTGTGTGTGCGTGTGTGTGTATAATGATTCTGGGATTATTTTTTGGTTGGTAGGATATATATATAGATAGATAGATATAGATAGATATCTTACAAAGCACATTGGGAAAATGATGTAAATAAAAATTACATAGAATAACAAGTACTGGTGAAGACGTAAAATGATTACAATCATCTTACATAGCTGCTGAAAATATAAATTGCATCCACCTTGAAAAATTCTAGGGCAGCATTTTCTAATGCATGTAATATTTAAGCTTAGGTTATATACCAAACATTAATGCATATATATATATGCATCAAAAGTTACATTCACAATAGTCCCAAACTGGATAAATTTTATAGTATATTTATACAATGGGATATCATATGGCAATGACAATTACAAGATACAACAATTAATGGAACTTCATAAACGTTATGATGAGTGAAATAAACCAGACACAGAAGGATACAGTCTCTGTAACTATATTTATATAAAATTCAAAAAAAATAGCTATTTTTGCATTGTAAGTTATAATATGATTATACAGACATAGCGATGAAAGTGAATATTAGGCAATTTGGGTTTCCACTTATATCCTATTTCTTGATCTTATTGATAGTTACCTAGGTGAATTTATTTTGGAAATGAAAAAAAATTACCAGTCTTACACTTTGATCTGTATTATTTTCTATATGCACAGTATACTTTAATACAATGTTTGTATTTATAAAAACCCAATTTTTTCTCTGGATTATGAGAATTGAAACATGTTTATGTAACACATATATTTTAAAAAATTTTTTCAAAAAGTTTCCCTGTTATTCTACACTTATCCATGTAGCTTATCTCCCTAAGCCAATTGTATGGGAAAGACAAAAGATGTTTATGTTGGTGTAAATCACACTATTTCTGATTTAGGCTTATTTTGTAGCATATTCTGTCACCTTTGGTGTGACTTCAGGGTCTACTGACAAAAATTATTTGTCTTTACTGGTGTCATCCCCATTTACTCAATGTAAATTGGAAAACCATTCTAGACTTTTGCTTTGGTGGGAGCTTTTATATTTTAATATGGATTTACCTAGTGATATAATACTTAGAGTCATTTATGTTCCAAATTGGCTTCTAAAAATAAGTATGGAATTTACTGACATAGCAGGCAGGAGAAATATGAAAGAGAAGTATGGATAGCTCATAGAATGGAAGAACAGATACTTCTCCAGTTTCACAGATGTATGTAGAGTTGCGCTAAGGCCCCATTGAGTAGAGGAGAGACAGAGATGGCCTGTGAGTTACTAATTGTACATGGGGTACATAGTCAAATTTCAATACATATAATGTAAAGTGATCAGATCAGGGTAGTTAGCATATCCATCATGTTGAGCACCTACTGTCTATTTGTGTTTAGAATACTGAGTATCTTCCTTCTAGCTATTGAAATTATGTAATATAGCTAACTATAGTCATCCTACAGTGGTACAGAACACTAGAATTTATTATCACTAACTCCTAACTCCGTATCCTTTAACAAATCTTCCTCTATTCCTTCATTCCTCCTATGATTACCCAGATTCTACTATCTTCTGTTCTACTTTTTTGCTTCTATGAGATCAAGCTGGTTTAGCTTCCATACATAAATGAAAACATGCAGTGTTTAACTATCTTTTCCTGGTTTGTTGGAGGACATAAAGTCCTCCAGTTTCATTCATGTGGCTGAAAATGACAGGATTCTTTTATATGGCTGAATAGCATCCCATTTTTTTTTTTTTTTTTTTTTTTTTTTTTTGTGTGTGTGTGTGTGTGTATCACATTTTCTTTATTCACTCATCTGCTGTTGAACACCTATGTTGATAATGCAAAATAAGCAAATAGAATTTTATAACATGACAAAGCATATGCACACACACACACACACACACACACACGTAAAAAGACAACCTACAGAATTAGAGAAAATATTTGCAAACTACTCATTTGAGTGGAGAGTGATATATAGAATATACAAGGAACCCAAACATCTCAACAACAAAAAGACAAACAATCCAAAAGACAAACAATCCATTATTTTTTAGTTGGTAGGCTATTTATTATTGACTCAACTAGAGAGCTCATTATTGTTCAGGAATTCTATTTCTCCCTGGTTCAGTATGGAAGGGTTTATGTGTCCAGGAATTTATCTATTTCTTTGAGATTTTCTAGTTTATATGGATAGAAGGGTTCATAGTATTCTCTGATTGTTGTTTGTATTCTGTGGGGTTAGTGGTAATGTCTCACTTGTCATTTCTCACTGTGTTTATTTCAATCTTCTCTCTTTTCTTCCTTATTATTCTAGCTAGTGACCTATTTTATTAATTTTTTTTTAAAAAATAGTTCTTGGATTCATTGATTTCTTTTTGAATTGTACAAAGAATAGCTGGTACCATTCCTGCTGAAATTATTCCAAAAAGTTGAGAAGGAAGGTCTCCTCCTAACTCATTCTATAAAGCTGTCATCATCTTGATCCCAAAACTGGCAGGGACACGATAACAACAAAAAGAAAGAAAAGAAAAGAAAAAGAGAAAGAGAGAAAGAGAAAGAAAAGGGGAGAGAGAGAGAGAGAGAGAGAGAGAGACAGAGAGAGAGAGAGAAAGAAAACTTGAGGCCAATATCCTTGATGGACATTGATGCAAAAATCCACAAAAAAATAAATAAATAATTGCAAATCAAATCTAGGTTCACATCAAAAAGCTTATCCACCATGATAAAGTCGGCTTTTTCTCTGGGAGACAAGTTTGGTTTAACATATACAAATCAATAAATGTAATTCACCACATAAATAGAGCGAATAAAAAAAAAACAATAATTTCAATAGATGCAGAAAAGGCATTCAATAAAATTCAACATCTCTTTATGTTAAAACCACTCAGTAAGCTCGATACTGAAGGAACATACTTCAATATAATAAGAGCCATCTATGACAAATTCACAGACAGTAACATACTGAATGGCTAAAAGCTGGAAGCATTCCTCTTAAAAAAAATGGCTCAAAAGAAGGATGCTCTCACCACTCCTATTCAATGTGGTATTGCAGCCATGGCCAGACCATTCAGGTAAGAAAAAAGAAAGAAAGGACATCAAAATAGAAAGAGAGGAAGTCAAACTATCTCTGTTTGCAGAAGACATGATCCTATATCTACAAAATGCCATAGTTTCAGCCCAAAATCTCCTTTAACAACTTCATCAAAGACTTAGGATACAAAATTAATGTGTAAAAAGTCACTAACATTCCTATATAACACCAGTCAAGCCGAAAGCCAAACCACAGTTGCCACACACACACACACACACACACACACACGTATCTAGCAATACAGCTAACCAAGGAAGTGAAAGATCTCTACAAAAAGAGCAATAAACCACTGCTCAAAGAAATCAGAGATGACATAAGTAACGACAAAAATTCATTCCATGCTCATGGATAGGAAGAATCAGTATCTTTATAATGACCACATGGTCCAAAGCAATTTATAAATTCAATGCTATTTCTATTAATATTACCATTGACATTCTTCGCAGAATTAGAAAAAAAAAACTATTTAAAAACTTAGTCAGAAGAGAACCCAAATAGTCAAGGCAATAGTAAGCAAAAAGAACAAAGGTGAAGTCATCATGCTACCTAAATTCAAACTATATTACATGGCTACAGTAACAAAAACAGCATGGTACAGGTACAAAAACAGACACATAGAGCAACGGGATGGAACAGAGAACCCAGAAATAATGCTGCACACCTAAGACTAGCTGGTCTTTGAGGATGTAAAACAAACAATGGAGAAAGGACTTTCTATTCAATAAATGGTGCTGGGAAAACTGGCTAGCCATATGCAGGTGATTAAAACTGGACCTTTTCCTTACCCCATATACAAAAATTAACACAAAATGGATTAAAGACTTAAATGTGAAAACCAAAACAACAAGAAACCTGGAAGACAACTTAGACAATATCATTTTGGATATAGGAATGAGGAAAGATTTAATGACGAAGACACCAAAAACATTTGCAACAAAAGCAAAAATTAACAAATGGGATCTAAACAGCTTCTGCACAGTAAAGGAAACTATCAACAGAGTCAACAGGAAACTTATGAATGGGTGAAAAATTTTGGAAACTATGCATCTGACAAAGGTCTAATATCCACCATCTATAAGGAACTTAAACAAATTTACAAGAGAAAAACAAATAACACCATTTAAAACTGGGCAAAGGACCATAAACAGATACTTTCCAAGTAGACATACATGTATCCAACAATCATGTAAGAAAAGCTCAGCATTACTGATCATTAGAGAACTGCATATCAAAACCCCAATAGGATACCATCTCACACTAGTTAGAATAGCTATTATTAAAAAGTAAAAAATAACAGATGCTGGCAAGGTTATGGAGAAAGGGAATGCTTACACGCTGTTAGTCAGAGTATAAATTAGTTCAACCATTGTGGAAGACAGTGTAGTGATTCCTCAAAGACTTAAAAACAGAAATACCATTCTACTCAGCAATTCTATAACTGAGTATATACCCCCAAAATATAAATCATTCTATCATAAAGACACATGGAAGGATATGTTCATTGTAGCACTATTCACAATATCTAAGACCATGCGGTCAACCTAAATGTTCATCGATATCAGACTGGATAAAGAAAATATGGTACATATATACCATGCAATATTATGCAGCCATAAAAAAAAACAATATCATGTCTTTTGCAGGAATATGGATGGAGCTGGGGGCCATTATCCTTAGCAAACTAACACTGGAACCAAAAGCCAAAAACTGCATGTTCTCACTTGTAAGTGGGAGCTAAATGATGAAAACACATGGAGGCATAGAGAGGAACAACACACTGGGGCCCATTAGAGGGTGGAGGATAGGAAGAGGGAGAGGATCAGAAAAAATAGATAATGAATTCTAGGCTTAACACCTGGGTGACAAAATAATCTGTATAAAAAACTCTCATGGCACAAGTTTACCAATATAACAAACCTGCACATGTACTCCTGGATTTAAAATAAAAGTTAAATACAAAAAAAATGGGCCAATGGTAAACAGACATTTCTCAAAAGAAGACATATAAATGGCCAACAAATATTTAGAAAAATACTCAACATCGAGAATGCTGGGAAGATGGCCGCCTAAGAACAGCTCAGGACTTCAGCTCCTAGTGAAAGTGCAGAGGGTGAGTGGACACCGCATTTCCAGATGAATTTTTATTGCCCACAGACCAGGAGATACCCAGGCAGAGGGGTCACCAGTGCTGCAGTCCCAGCCGGTGCGGCTGTTTTGGCCCC